>NC_064855.1:94360359-94577859 GCF_024139225.1 Suncus etruscus | reverse complement strand
TAAAAGAAATATTTTTATAAAGCATCCTTCTCTTACTATACTACACTGTAAAACCATTCTGAACTAATGAGTTTTAATTTCATTTTAGATATCAGTTCTCAGCAGGCTACCCTACTAATTAATGGTGATGAAATTGAATAGAAATGGAAATCATTTCCCAAAACAAACACTATAACAATCGATCAAGTTTAGGATTGATCATATCAAAATACTGTGGGGTGCTTGGCTTTCTAGCACCACTCCATGGAGACCTACTTAGCTATTAAACATTTTAAATACAGTATCAAAATTGACAATGCAAAGGTTTGCCTTATCAATTAGGATAAAGGTTGAAAACATAACATGGCATTTATTGATGATCCAAAAATCAGCTGTATTGCATACGCTGAATGTTTGACTTAAATACTAACATAGAAGCACAAAATATTTTTCTTTTGTGACTTTCTGCTGCCTATATCTGACACATAGCAAAGTTAGGTACGTAATAGTTTTGAGAAATCATCTTTCTTTTAAGTACCTGTTTTGTTATCTTTTACAATCATGTAAAATTATTTGGTCTTATGTATTATTTATTTGTACTCAATCTATGTTTACATTTTTCACCACATGAAGTACAGAACCTCCCCATTAACCCCTCTCCCTTCTGTTCTAATCCATTTGGAAATGTGTCATAAATCAATCCCTCCATTCTAAATAGTCTTTGCCTTAAGTTTTTTTTTTTCTTGTTAATCACAACCTGGCATACCATAAACTTTATTTACTCGTTATTCTTCTATTTAGTATTTTTGCTCCACTTAGGGAGAATTTTGTTTTGTTTTATTACCTGATAAATTATCAGTACATGGTGTTTGAGAATAGATAGTCAAGAAAAGAATATTTAGTGAATAGCACTATTTGAAATCAGTTAGGGAGAATTCCAGAGAGGTTTCAATGAGCTTTTGCTGTTTGATTTTAATTTTTGCTTTGGAGCTATGTCTGGTAGTGGTGGGAGCTGCTCCTGGATCTGTGTTCTGGTACCTCCTATGCTGTATCTCCTGGATACAAAACCTATGTTAAGTCCATTCATTTATCTCCCCTGCCCACCTTTTTCGTTCTTAGCTCAGCTCATTTTACTATTTAGCTATTGGGAAGTCACCCAAGTATTTGGGGTTTGCTGATAGTTTTTGTTTCACTCTTAAAATCAGGAAGTAAACAGTTTCAGAGATGAGCCTATGTTCCACTTAAGTCAAGTCAACTCAAAACCTCATTTTATTTGACATTTATAAGATAGATTGATAGGTGATAGCAACATTTTGGGCCCCCTAAATCAAGTGTTAACTCAGAACAATTGAACTGTAGCAGAAAATCTAGATTTTTTTCTTATCCAGGGCACAGTCCTAATACACAAAGTCATCCCAGTATCTTCTCCTGCCAGTACCTTCTCCTGGCAGCAGACTAGAAAAATAAAATAACACTTGTGGGATATATTTAAAAAATTCCTTTTCAAGAGTCATCCTTTTAGTGTTCAAAACTTAAGTTTGAAAATTGGTAAAATGCCAATATTTTCCATGTCCAAGCTGGGCCTCTGGTTGCCATACCTAGATTTGATGACTTTGGGTTGGTATTAGTTTACAAATCAAAATCAAATATTCTCTTTTAGGGCTATTGACTTCTCAAATAATAATGACTGATTAGCAAATACCAAGTTTGCGTTATCACACTGATTCATGCTCCTCATATCCCATCTTAAACACAACAATTGCTTCTAACATTTTTATGATGCTATCTGTTTTCTGCCACTATGGAATTCTAGCATCCCTGTGATATCAAAGAGTTCATTTCTTGTTGGTTATGTTTTGTTCTGGGCCAAACCCTTTTTATTTCTGGCTCCACACTTAGTGATCACTACTGGCAGGCTTGGAGAACCATCTGGGTTACCAAGGTTAAAATCTGGTGCAAGGTAAGAACCCTACTTAGCTGTATTATTGCTCAAGTCCCAAAGAATTTATTTTAATGTGTCTCCTTTCATTATATTCTAAGGGCAAAAGAAAAACAAAAACAAAACCTAACAAGCCATTCTTTAGGGTATTTTCTAAAATACTGGAACTCCTCTTGGCAATGACTATTTATAGTAGAATTCAATGAGGCCTTGGGCCACAGGACTAGTTAAACACACACACACACACACACACACCTAACTTTCACTTCACTCTATTTTCAAGTCTTTTGATTTTACCTTTTATACTATACCAGAAATGTGTAGATTACCACTGAGTTCAAATTAATTACTCCCCCCAAAATTACTGATTGATTAAATTCACAATTGCAAATAAATCATACACATGGACTGACACCATCTGCATCTAAATTTAATCATGTTTCTCTGTCTTGGATCAATGATTTTCAGTATTTATTCCTACATATAGTCAATGAGTTTTTTGGCAAATAAACATTTAAAAATTTTGCAATTCTTTTGGGTTGACTTTGCAATAGATCCTGGCACAATTTTACCTCGTGGGAGAAGAGTATAACACAGTGTCATTTGAAGGTTTAATGATTAAGCTACTTAACACCTTTCTCCACCCTATGTTGAAATCTCTAATTAGCCTATGTTAGTAAATCTTGGAATTTCCACACAACTTTTGAGGGAGAGCTATAAACTAATGTAAGGTGCTTAATAACTAAAGTTTTGAGTATGAATTCCAATCTCAGCTATGTGGCTCAAAAAGATTATTATCTTAAAAAGATTTTTAATTGGTGCCTTGTTCAGGTAAGGATTTTAGGTTTGTCATTTTGTGTTATTAAACTGTCCATTGTTATGAACATACCTTTGAGTTCCTTTCAGCTGCCCTCTTGCAACATTTTTTTCTTTTTTATTAATTTGTTGAGATCATTGTGAATTACAAGTCTTTCACAATTGTATTTCAGACATATAGTGACAGTGAATTATGGCAGTTCCCACTATGGTAGACCTCCCTCTACCATAGTTTCCAGCATGCATCCCATATCTCTCCCTAACCCCCTGAACTACTAGTGTAACATGTCCAATTTATTTTTAGCTGGTTGTAGTTTGAGTCTCTTGATTCTATTGTCGTTTGCAACAATTATTTTATTTAAAAAAAATCAAGTCTTTAATGGAACCATTTCCATTCCAAGATTCATTCCAAGGAACCACAGCTAGTGATTTGATTAGCTGTTTTAATTTATATGATTACTCAGTTCTACTTCCTCTACAATCTCTAGACAGAACATGTTTCTACTTATACCCTCTTTTCCTGAAGATCTCTTGCATACTACCTCTCGGATTGTTTTTAGCAGCAATCTGACTTTTGAATATCAATAAAAGAAACCAACTCTGGTCAATTAAAGCAGAAGAGGAAATTATTAAAATAATTTGGCTAAAAGGGCACATGAAAAAATGTTCCATATCACTAATCATCAGAGAGATGCAAAGCAAAACAACAATAAGGTACCATCTCGTGCCACAGAGACTGACATACATCACAAAGAATAAGAACAGTCAGTGTGGGCGGGAATGTGGGAAGAAAGGGACTCTCAATCACTGCTGGTGGGAATGCCATCTAGACCAGTCCTTATAGAAAACAATATGGAGAGTCTTCAAAAACCTGGAAATTGAGCTCCTATATGATCCAGCTATATCACTCCTAGGGATATACCTAGGAACTCAAAAACACAATACAAAACCCCCTTCCTCACACCTACATTCATTGCAGCACTATTTATGATAACCAGACTCTGGAAACAACCAAGATTTACTTTAACATATGAATGGCAAGAAACTGTGAATGGCAAGATAAATGGCAAGAAACAATGGAATATTATGCAGAGATAAAGTCATGAAATTTTCCTATACATGGATAAACCTGATATCTATTATGCTGAATGAAATAAGTCAGGGGGAGAGACACACACACAGAATAGTCTCACTCATCTATGGGTTTTAAGAAAAATTAGAGACATTATTGAAATAATTCCCAGAGAAGAGGGCCAGAAGTACCAGATCACCATATGAAGCTCACCACAAGAGTGGTGAGTGCAGCTAGATAAATAACTGCACTGAGGACTATCATAGCAATGTCAATTTGTGAAAGAAGAAAGCCTGTCTCGAATATAAGCAGGGGGGAGGGAGAGAGATGAGGGCATTGGTGATGAGAATGTTGTACTGGTGAAAGGGGGGTTGTTCTTTTTATGACTGAAACCCAACTACAATCATGTTTTTAAACAAGGTGTTTAAATAAAGATATTAAAAATAAAAAATAAAGTAATTTGGCTAGCTCACATATTCTCAGGGAGGGCTGAAAACACAATCTTAGGAATTTTATAGTCATAAATGAACAATTCCCCAAAGAAAAAACTCAAAAACTATCATGTAAAGATATTCTTTACTTCATGCTACACACAGACACCACAGTATACCGAAAACACCTTGTGACTATAACCTGTTTACATCTGTGGAGTCACTGTCATCACAGCTTTGAGGAACACAAGTCTTGGTGGTGGTTGTCCTCAATCCCATAAATTGTCCAGACATATTATGGGTAGTTCCTGTCTTGTTATCTCCACTACTAATTCACATTATAGACAACAGGTGATTTGCTTGACAGAGCACAGACCCATCTCCTTTCTGTTAGAAGCCTGCAGAAGGCCTTCTAAGGGAGAGAATTTTCTATATAAAATGAGGCTTGGATAGACAACTGTAAAACTTCACTTGATCTCACATAATGGTACTTTTGGATAAATGGAAAGTTGAGACTACATAACCATGTTTGCATTTGTGAACTTCCTTCGCTTTCTATTTTGTTTGTGTAAGTTAACTTCTTTGAATGTTTTCTTTGCACAAATTAAGTAGATAAAATTTCTTCTCTGGTGGGGATTTAAATTATGTGGATCGGATATTAGAAAATGGAAATCTGGGACTGGAGAGATAGTTACTGTGGGTAAGTCACTTACATTGCACATGGCCAACCAAGGTTTGACCCTCAGCACCCCATATGGTTCCCCAAACCCACCAGGAGAGATCCCTGAAAAGAGGGACAAGAGCAAGCCCTAAGTACAGCAATGGTGGCCCCAAACAAAATAAAATAAAATATATTGTTTAAAATTTTAATCAAAACACAATTTTCAGGACATTCATTTTAGTAAAATATTGTATTTTTATTATTTATGACAGTCTCTACTATGAGATAATCACTTTAGATGAGTGAACATATTTTACACTATTTTCCACACAATGTATTAACCAATCTGTACAGTATTATAAATTGAAGATTATGATGCTTCATTATATATAAATGAATCCAAGACTATATACCCGTACAATATAGCACACTTCAACTTTAAAGTGGGTTCAGAATCTTCTACTGATGACTTCTATGTTAAGAGAGGTGGAGAGGTGTTAATCTGCATCAGATAGAATTCTAAAAACCACTCAGCATGAGTGATACCAAACATGAGTAATACCAAACAACTTTATAAGCATTTCAAATGAAAATTTTGACTATCTGAACTAAGTTAATTCAAGAACAAATGCCAGTCTATGGAAATAATGTAATAATAGTAGCAAAGTATCATAATGTTTTTCCTATAAGAGTAAAAAATATGAATCATGCCAAAACCAGGTTGGAAAAAGTGAGAATATATTTTAATATAAACTTTTGGGGGAGAGCAAAGTGATAATGCCTCTGACCCAGGCTACATTCCTGGTAATACATCTAGTTAGCTCCAGGTCAAACCCTGGAGGACACCAATATCAAGTTTGGGTTGGTTGAGAGTCGGTATCACTGATACTGAAGTGCCTACTCAGATTTGCATACGCAGATCCTTGCATTGAATTGACAGTCTGTACATCATGAATAACTGATGGGAAACCCCTGGTCTTCTAAACCTAAGGATCTCTTTTAAAATAAAAAGAAATTAAATTTAAGATAAATAAAATCAAATTTGGTGGAGTTTGGTGGCATATGTAGTGGTTATTAGACATTAATTTAAGAGGTGCTCAGGATACCATACCTAGTTGAAATTGGACAAATTGTGTCCACATACAATACATGACTTATACGTATAAAGCTCAGAGTACAAATCTCAACACTACAGATCTTTCCAAGCAACATGGCCTTCTTAATTGAATATAACAATAGGTCCAAGCTGTGAACCAGAACTGTTAGGCCCAAGCAAGAATTGCAACACTGGACCCAATCAGTGAACCATCTGAGCTGATTAGCTGAGTATCTTCAGAAGTGGCCTCCCAACCCATAAGCACTGTTTGGGAGTCTTTATATGATTTCCCCCCCCAAAAGTAAAATATTCTTTTTTTTTTTATCATTCACAACACCAAAGAATACTAATGCTGAAGTAAATTCCCAATATAAATGTTAATAGGAATCTTAATATTTATCATTTTCCTTAAATATCCCACTGATCTTTTAAATAAACTCCATAACTTCATATAATGGAGATTCTATGTGCATATAAAACCCAATTTAATAGAATTTTTTTTCTCTTACCTAATGTTAAAATAACTGGATTTTTCTACTATCTCTAAAAATATTGATTTCATAATGATTCAACCGCACAGAGAAAATACAGACTCTTATTTACACTCCTACTTTATGATTTGGTCTCTCTAAGTTTAGTTTCCATACTTGCAAAATGGAGAAATTGAACAAGATTTCTACCTTCTAACCATGAATGTCAATTCTCCTTATTCAAAGTACCCATGTTTGACTACTTCCTCAAGTGGGATCCTGTTTCTATTAGGCTTGACTGATCAAGCCAAAAGAGATAAAAGAAAAATTGCAAAGCTGCCAATTCTGAGTCATAAGCAAAAATAGCTTAGTTACATAGCATTTTGCTCTTTATTATATTTTTCAAACTTTCAGCCATTAATCAAGACAAGAAATAAGCAATTGCAGAGATTCGGCAATAAAATTATTATCTAGAAAAAATTAGTTTAATGGGTCAAAAGCAGAGAAAATGAAACTTCAAATTTGAGTGTGGATAATCTCATTAGCGACTGGGTGATACAACATATGGCCCATAGGGGAAAGAACCCCATAGTCAATTTTGGGCCCTACCTCTGAGGTTCACCCTGACTCACTCAGAGGTGGGATGATGCTAGTTACTCTGCCACCTGCTACCCAAAAATCTCTAGTCTGACTCTGCCATAAAATTAAGATTAGGTAACAAATCTAATCCTTCTCCAAACATTTTTCACGTACTGTTGATTCATGTAGCGCTCATAGATAATTGAATTCCTTCCCCCAACTTTATCATTTAGAGTGTTGGCCCCTGCTCCCAATGCTCTATTTAGCTTCTCATTCCCTTACTGGGAGGTGAAGTGGACATCCTCCCCCACATTATTCCCTCCTTCCCTCCTTCCTCATTGGATCATCACCCAACCCTTTTGTATCTGTCGTGTCTCATCTATGATTCTCCTTGCTTCCTTAGTCTAGCATTTCCCCTCAACATTCTATTTCCCTGAATTTGGGGTCTTATCATATAAGGATGTTGGCAGAGGAGGGTTCCTTGAATTTTTACTCCATGTCCCCCAGAAGCATTTCTCTCCCTTTTTCCAATTTCAGCCAGATCAGATATGACAAGTGACTAAACCTGTCTCTGCAGACACCCAGAGCTTCCAAAGCAGTGGGAATATGTCTTGAGTAGAAGAAACTAGAAGAACTTATTGTAAATTAAATATATTTCCCTGTAAGGAAGAGGCCAAGTTTATTTCCTCACAGTAAGTTAGGGGAGTTGGTAAAAGCATTTGATGCAAGTGAAGACTTTCAGAAGTCACAATAAAAAATATTCTAACTGGGCCAACTTCAGAGACTCACTCTTCAATGAAATGTAAACTGAGTTGTGAGAGATCATAGATACATCAACCATGCAGTAGAAAGCTGGACATTTCAGGAGGAAGAGTGGTCCAAGCCCCCACCCTGCAGAAGCCATGCCTGCTGCCTCCATTACCCAGAAACACCATTTCCCTGACGGCCCTGTCTCAATTTATGACCCTTTACAATTACTTGCAGGGAAACTAATCTGACCAAATTTCAGGTATGCTGGTTTGGAGGTGATAACACTAGGGCTTTGGGGAAGAATGTGGACACTCTTCCCCCATAGCGTCCTTCTTCCAGGAGGCCTGGCAGCTGAGTACACGCCCCTAAAAGTTGCAGTATCAGTAAAAGTGCTTTGAATTTATGAGCAACTTATTTTGCTTAATACTCTCAAGCCTATATGAGCACACCAATTTAACAGAATGGAAAGCTATCAACAAGAGATTACTAAACCTTTGCCATTGTATTAGTGACTTCATTAGGTATAATTCAGTAGGTATAATAATTTTTACAAATATGTTATTACTTTTTCCCTTTTCTTTTTTCTTCCTTTTTTAATCTTCCATTATATAGTTTATTTTCTTTTTATTTTTTTTAAATACTCTACTTTCACCTATCCATCAAAAATGTATTATAACCAACTATGCCAACTATGTCATGCATTTTCTTTTAATAAATAAAAGTTGTTTTTAAAAGGATCACAATGATAAACAATGAAGATCTACCAGGATTAGACAGAGGGCCTTTTAGGCTGCATGGAGACACATTTATTAACTGCAATTAGATACTTCTATATCAGAAAGGTGGTGAAAGCTGTATCATATACCATAGTACTCAGGGCTCACCCTGGCTCTGCACTCACTCAGAAATTATTATCTAGAAAAAATTAGTTCAATGGGTCAAAAGCAGAGAAAATAAAACTTTAAATTCGAGTGTGGATAATCTCATTAGCGACTGGGTGATACAACATATGGCCCATAGAGGAAAGAACCCCATAGTCAATATTCTAGAGGTTCTGGAGGATAGTGAGGAGTGAATTAAACAAAAACAGAGTTGGAAATTAAACCAAAGTTGGTTTAATACATGCAGCACAAGTATCTTAATTTCTGTATTATCTCTCTGGCTACCTCTTTATTTTTATTTAATTTTATTTTGAGGGGATGGCATGTTTTTAACAAAGATTCAGACAACATAATCTCTCTTTGAAACATTTTTTTTTAGTTTTTGCAGTGTCAGGAACTTGGCAAAATTTAGCAAATTGCATAGAACAGAAAGGCCTTTAACCTAGAGTCTTAATTTTGTAACTTTACAAGGGTGAGTTCCTTTAATGATCCAAAAGGCAATAATTATTAGAAAGCTTGAGAAAACAGAAGTTTTTTTTTCATAAGACATTTGAATTTTGTAGAATTCTATTCTTGAAAAGATTTTACTCTTTTAAAAACGATGAAAACTAGTTGACATGTTATACAAAAATATAAAAATAGTCAAAATATTTAAGAGGCATTATAGAAATAAATAGCAAGTAGTGAAATTCATATTGACCATATTAACAGAGTAGTGTTTATTATTATTGGGGAACAACTGGAGCCCCCAAATCATCCTAGATGAAATTCAAATAAACAACATAAAATTCCTTTCTAAGCCCTCTAAAGAATAACATCGTTTGGGTGTAGTTTTGTTTGATAATTCAGCCACTGAATTAAAACTTAAAATGTCCTGCCTGCTGCTTCTGGTAAGCAAATGAACTGCTAAATAAATCGGAGACTTCATTTTGGATTACTGGTTAGATCTGTAAAGGAAAGGCAGGCTTCTGACATGTAATAAGAAAAGGAACAATCACTCTGCTTCGCTTGGCACGTCCTAAAAGAAGACAGCATCTGGATAAAATTCAACATGCAATTTTAGCTTCAGTCGCATTTTGAATAAAAATAGTTAGCTGAACAACTACCTATTTAAATTATTGAAAGCTGGTGATTACAAGGACGTGTCTGGCTGATCATTTGAGTGGCAGGAGAAACATTCAGACTACCAAGGGCTTGGATAGGATTCCAGAAGTAGTTTTCTCTTGAAGTGAGAGGTGCAGACAAAAGCAGTTTGTTTCTCTAACTATGGGCCTTCTTACTCTACCACATTCAGTAAAGGAGGCTGCACAACATGGGTTCCTTTACTTTGAACACTTCAGTCTTTGGGGGGATTTTTTTCAACTACAGTCAATTTAAGGTAACGCAGGAAGTCAGATTCATTGTCTTGTTCTTTACCGACACGAAAGCATCCCATTCTGATAATGCAGCGCCCACCACCTGGGTTTTATTTTAATTTGAGACCCAGAAAAGTAAAAGGAGAAATTCTCTTTTGGAGAAGCAACGTCATTCCCAATGGCCGCTAGGGGACAGTGGCAACACTGTCAAAGCGAGCTCTCAGATGAAGCCTTAAAATGAAAGCTGTTCTGCAGGATTTGAAAAGCATTTGTTTAGTAGAGAAAGAAAGCACGAAGAGAGAACAGAGTATCTTCTTGAGCACATTGATGTACATGATGAGAAACAGCAGCAGATATATCAGATGAGCCAGCCGAGATTTTTGCTGGCAAGCGTTTCTGTGAGCGTGTGTTGACAGCCCTTCGTCTGCTCTGTACCTTGGGGACAACAATTGTACGACAGTGATTCAGCATATGTGATGAAATGAGGTCAGTCCTCCAAGCCCCAAAACACTGATTTAACACTACCTCCAAGTCAGCAAAAGACCAAGGAGGTTGGAAAAGCATAACATACCACATACCAAACGCAAATTATTAGCTTCAGCCTTCCTGAACATTCAAAGGCAGTCCTTACTGACACGCCATTGTGTGTGTGTGTGTGTGTGTGTGTGTGTGTGTGTGTGTGTGTGTGTGTGTGTGTGTGTGTGTGTGTGTGTGTGTTTTCAATGCAAGGGAGGATTTTTATTTTATTTTAATAAGGGAGGATTTTTTTTAGATTCCAAAGGTAGAATTATTACATTACATATATGTAGTTTCATTTAGCTCATGTTTTTTTTGTAGGAAGTGAGAAAGAAATGAATCATGTGATTCATTTCACGCTTGTGAAAAAAAGATAAAATGGTGACAGACATTGAATCATAACTCTAAATCCTTTCCAAAAAGTGAATTAGGTTAGGAATGGAGGGTGGATATAGGGAGGAGCCATGCATGAGAATTCATTCTAAGCATTATGTAGAATCCTAGACTTCAATGTCAAAGAGGATTTTAAAGTCTTCAGCATATAATATTTTCATCATTCCAAGCCCATTACTTTTCTCAGTTTTTTTTTTTTTTGTCTGTTTGTTTTTGAGCCACGCCTGACATTGTTCAGGAGTTACTGCTGGCTCTGCACTCAGGAATTAGTCCTAGAGGTACTTGGCGGATGCCGGGAATCAAATCCCAGTCAAGTGCCTGCAAGGCAAGCACCCTACCAGTAGTAGTATTACTCTGACCAATACTTTTCTTAGGCAGTTGAAAATAGAAAATCTGCAAACCATGCTGTGACATTACATAGCCACTTCTTCCAAATCAGCTCCAACTGAATTGACTGTGAAAATAGGGCTATACATAGCTGGCCAATATTTTATAAAAAGCATCTAATAAAGAATTGTTGAAAATCTATGCATAAATATCATGAATAAGAACAGAAGTCAAAGTCAACACTTTTGAATTTCCTGAAGCAGAGCTCAGCCAACTTGTGTTGGGATTTCCACATACAGCACTCTGTCTCCTTAGAGGAAAGGGCTGTGGGACATTTCACTTAGAGCTGAGACAATGGGAAATAACCACATCCTTGTTCCTTCAAAATGAGATGACTAATCCTCGCTTGTTGACAGTAAATGAGAGTAAGTGTGATATTTAGGTCCAAGACAGTTTCTCCAGCCATCTGTCTAAAATATAGCTGCAGTTAATTGAGCATATTTAGTCATATTTTTGTCAGCAAATACTTATTTTTATAAAAATGCACAAAAAGGAAAACCACTTGGGCATTTTAGAATTGGATTTTCTTACCACAAATTATCTTGCTGATATTCTTTGCTTTTTTGGGAGGGGGTTACTCCTGAGTTCTGCTCTCAGAAATCACTCCTGGCAGACTTGGAGGACCATATGGGATGCCAGGAATTGCATCCAGGTTGGCCGTGTGCAAGGCAAATGCCTTACCTGCTGTGCTATCACTCCAGCCTCCAAGTGGGAGGTTTCTAATGAGAATATGAAGCAGGGCTTGGAGAAAGATTCCTTGAGGCAGTTCAGCAAATTTTCAAAGGGACCTTGGAGTCCTGCCCAGGAAAGAGGTGGAAATAGTAACAAGCACCAACCTGAAATCCAATACTGACAGACTTTTCTTCACCATTCCCATCTTCTTTGATTTTTTTCTCATAAATCTTATTTTTAATCATTTAATAATAATTTCATTCCCTAATTGCTCTTCTGTTTGCTTTATTCAAGGTAGAGGCTCACAAGTGGTGCCCACTCTCACCACCACCCCCCCACACACAGTGATACTCAGCAAAGCAGAACTAAGTGCTCAATGTAGGAACCAAAGACATAGCAAGCTGGGTATTCTCTATGAAGGAGACATTCTGGGCCACATCTGGATGTGCTCTGGGCTTTTACGCTGCTAGAGAGACCAGGAAATGATCATGATTGAATTTGGGTCCTATGTGTACAAAGCATTTGCCCTTGATCCCAATGCCATTTCTCCAATACCCCTCAATTCTTTTTTTTTTTTTACTTATATTATTGTTTATTGCTGTTGGATTTTTTTCCTTCCTCCTTATTTTTTTTTAATTTTAAGATATATTTTTTTAATTTTTATTTTGATCATAGTGGTTTACATAGTGTTGACAATAATATTTTAGGTACATATTTACATAAAATCAGGGGGGATTTCCATCACCAAATTGTCCTCCCTACACCTCCGTTTCTGTCCTACCTCCCATTTCCTCTTCCCTCACCCCAGGGCGGCTAGAATATGTGGTCCCCTCTGTATCTAACCCACAACTTAGTAGTCTTGCACCTGTTTGGTCTTGATGCCTCCCTTAGTTCCCCCTCTAACTGGAGGCAGGACTAGCTAGTTCAAGTTGTGTGGTTTTGTTTGAAAAAGAGAAAAGTAATAAACTGGGGTAAGGGTCTAATACATTTAATATTGACAGACTATATACTGGTTTGCATAGGCTGTTTGAACCCTCAAATTGGATAGACTCTTTCAAATTCACCAATGAGAGTACTACTCTATACTTTCCTATACCCATGTATATTATTCAAACAGAATAATGTTTTTACTTATTTTGGCTGTTGCGTCTCAACCAGAAGTGTTCAAGATATATATTTGGCTCTGCACTCAGGAGTCACTCCTGATTAGGGATCGTATGAGATATTGGGAATCAAACTCAGATAGGATAGGCACAACTGAAGCACACTAAAAACTATAATAACTCTTCAGTCCCATACTTGAACTTCAACATATGAAAATACCTAAGTGTGTCATGAGTCTTAAAAGACTATCACATTAAACGAAGCACCAATTTCTGCATTATTTTCTGTCGTAATGAAACCTAGATCACAGGCAGTGCTTTCAGTAACATATGAAATGAAACACAATATCCTACCCTCATGTTTATGATACTTGAGAGTTGGCTATTGAGTAAAGTTGAGCAATCCATTTCTTTGAAGGGAACACCCATTTTTCTGGAAAATTTTAGGCACATTCCTTCCTAAAAAAGAAGGGAAAGCCTAAGTGTCCTTGGGCAGAACTCTAAGACATAACTGTATTTAAGAATTACAGCATGAGACTGGGAGAGGACTCAAAGGGCTAGAGGACATGCTTTGGATGCAGGAATTCTAGGTTCAATTCTCAGCACTATTGGGTGGGCTCAAGCACTGAGCTGAAAGTAGTCCCTGAGCAATGTTGGGTACTCAAAATCAAACTACAAAACAAAAGACATTGCAGACATTGCACAGTGATGAAAGAGTATGATGGTTACAATTTTTATTATTATTATTATTATTATTATTATTATTATTATTATTATTATTATTATGGTTTTTGGGCCTCACCCGGTGACTCTCAGGTGTTACTCCTGGCTCTGTGCTCAGAAATTGCTCTTGGCTTGGGGGGACCATATGAGATGCTGGGGATCGAACCACGGTCTGTCCTAGGTTAATGTGTGCAAGGCAAATGCCCTACCTCTTGCTCCACCACTCTGGCCCCATTGCTGACAATTTTTTTTTTGGTTTCTGGGTCACACCTGGCAGTGCTCAGGGGTTACTCCTGGCTCCTTGCTCAGAAATTGCCCCTGGCATGCACAGGGGACCATGTGGGATGCTGGGATTCGAGCCAATGACCTTCTGCATGAAAGGCAAATGCCTTACCTTCATGCTATCTCTCCAGCCCCGCTGACAATTCTTATTTTTTAAATAATATTTTTTATTTAAACACCTTGGTTATAAACACGATTGGGTTTCAGTCATATAAGAGGACACCCCCCCCATCACCAGTGTAACATTCCCATCACCAATGACCCAAATATCCCTCCTCCCCTCCCCGTCCCCACCTGTACTCTAAACAGGTTCTTTATTTTCCTCATATATTCTCATTGTTAGGATAGTTCACAATGTAGTTATTTCTCTAACTAAACTCATCACTCTTTGTGGTGAGGTTCATGAGGTCGGCTGTAACGTCCAGCCTTCTCCTCTTTTGTCTCTGAAAATTGTTGAGACATGTCTTTCATTTTTCTTAAAACCCATAGATGAGTGAGACCATTCTCTGCCGCTGACAATTCTTATTTGATACTGTGCAGAGACTTTCAAAGACTCACTCATGTGTGGTACAGAGAAAAACAAAAACAGGATCAGACACTATCAAATAATGACATGCCTTGGGTCTAAGATTTTAAAATTTGTATAACCAGTAGGAAGGCAGGAGGAAATGAAGAAGAGGGCCAGATACAACATTTGGACAAGTCCAAAATGGTCTAGACATTTTGATAGAATTGAAGTGTTGAAATTGTACAGCAGTCCATGACCATTAACACTATATTAACCAAGTTATCTAAACTATAATGATAAGAAAAAATAGGATAAAAAGTCACTAGATAGAACCTGAAATTGTAAATATGTCCCTTTAAATAAGAAAGCCTTAGGAAGACTAGGTTAGTCTGCCTTCTAGTTCTTAACTATGAAATCAGCATGCAAAGCTGGCCCAGGTTACATTTGGCTTTACTCCCTTGACTCATCTCATGTCATCCAATGGATTAAGGCAAGTTATTTTTATAAAAAATGTATTATAGTTTAGGTGACATGGTTACAATAGTATAAATGTTTATACTTTGGGTAAACAAAGTTACTGTACCACACCACCACCATTAAAATGCCAAAGACCCTCCACTACTAGCCAATGTCACCCTTAGTAGATGGCAAATTGTCTTTATTTCCATTCTTACCTTCAAATAAAAGGAGAGTTTAGCTGAATGTTGAGAATTTTCCTTATCTTGTGATAGAAAATATTCAGTAATCTATCATGCTCCACTCATTTATTCTATCATTTCATCATCATTCACCATTCATGTTCTAATTTCAAAATATATTCAATTTTTTTAATCACAAAACTGTAAGGGAAAACCCATTTTAACATACACCTTCACTAAACATGCTTAAAATCCCACTACTTTACAAAATTTAAAATAGAGCATTTGACAATATTTGAATGAACAACTCATAAAGTGTGGGAGAAAGATACTGAATTTGTTTTGTTTTTGTTTTGGGGTCATACCTGGCGACGCTCAGGGGTTACTCCTGGCTCAACACTCACATTGCCCCTGGCAGGCAAGGGGGACCATATGGGATGTCAGGATTCGAACCATCATCCATGCTCAGTCAGCTGCATGCAGGGCAAACATTCTACCACTGTGCTATTGCTCCAGCTCCAGATACTGAATCTTTTCTCTTTTTCTACTGTACTCATTATTTATTTATTTTCTTTCTCCTCTTCTTTTCTCTATTAATTTTATTTTTTTAAGTTTTATTGTGGCCAAAGTGAATTACAAATCTTTCACAGTAGTATTTAAGGTACATAGTGACAATGAATCAGGTCTGAATCTTTTTTTAAAAAAACTTTATTGACTCATTTGTCATCCATTTGAATAACCCTCTATTCAGAGACACACATATTAAAAAATGTTTATCTCTTTGTTATGACTGCAGAGTACTCAGCGATCAAATGAATAAAGAAGATGTCCTATGAAGAGTGATTAATACTAGCTTTAAGTGGTAATATAAGAATTTCTCCAAAAATGAGAAGATCCAGTGAAAACATTTTACCAAAATAGATAAAAGTAGCTCAGTGACATAAAGTCTGGAATGAGGCAGAGGTAAGGGGGTGAAGAAGAAATGAAACTGAGACAGAAGGCAAAGAGAAGAGGAACTCTGAACCTTCACTAAAAGTATACTTAGCAATGACTTGAAAGAAGCCAAGAACAGCAAAGAACCGTGAACATTCCTTTGTACTTCAAGGATATTCCTAACATGCATAAGAAAATCCTGCAGTTATACTTGCTAGACTTCTAAACCATTTAAAATGTACAATTACGATATAAATTTCTACTCGCATTGTAGCATTAAAATGGTCAAGACTATATATAATATCCTTTATACAGATACCGAATAAGTGACAGTCTCAACTTCTTCCATTTTCTCTCAGGTCCTCCTTCACTCATCATTCCATCACTATTCATACATGTTTTCATAACTCCTATCTTTGAAATAATCTTAGGCTTGTATTATGTTTCTCTACTTCCCTGCTTCTCTGAATTTCTTAATAGACAAGTTTAAGGGGGGAAAAGGGCCCATCTTTCATTGTTTTGGCTAACACAATCCAGTAAAAAAAAATAAATAAATAAACAAAACAAAAACAAAAAAAAAAAAAACCACTCAGCAACACCACCAATAACTAGTATGTTAAAAACAAGGAAAGTTTTTCTCCTGGCTCTTTAATGGTGAAGTCTCTATGATTCTTGTTTACTCGTTGATCATTTCTCATTCCTCATTGATGCCTTTTATTCTTCTATCTAATTTTTGTTTTTTTTTTATTTTATTGATTGATTGAGTTGGAATACATACCAGTCTATTACTGGGGCTTATTCCTGCACTCAGGGATCATTTGTAGCACTTCTCAAGGGACCATAAATGGTGTTGAGAATGGAATCTCCATGTGCAAGACAAGCATCTTTCCAACCATATTATATCTCCCATTCTTCTACCTAATACTTGATACTCATATGTAAAGTTCTTCAAAACTAAGTCTCGAACCTTCTACCACATCTTCAATCTTTATCATCTATTACAATGCTTTAAATTTAACTGTGTGGCAGTTAAAATTAATAACTTCCAAATGAATATCTCTGCTACATATCTACAACTGTCAAGTTCAGATAGCTATTATGTATATTGAGATATCCTACATATCTATTTTGTGTTTCTTTCAGTATTCTTCATTTTAGCAATGATGTTTCTATTGAGTTAGAAAATAGTCTCTCCCTCAGCTGCTCTAGCCAGTTCCTTACTGAACCCTGTCAATTTTCTCTCCAAATTAAAATTTTACTATATCTCTTTTTCTTCATCTGCACTTTTTTCATTTTGGCTTTTCTTCCACTATCTCTATATGACGCGGCTGGGTAGTTATCATTGTATGTTTATGTCAGAAACTAAGCCCAGGGCTCTAAATATATAAAACCTGTACTATATCACTAAACCACAGCCCTAACTCCTGAAATAGTTTTGTTACAATATTGTGTATCTTCAATCCATTCTCGTAATTCCTAGTATATCCTAGAATGATAAAATTAAATTTGATGGGGCAGTAAGGCATATTCCTTGCATGCAAAAGACCTGGGTTCAATCCCTAGCACCATAAATGGACTGTCAAACTCCACCAGGAGGATCCTTGAGTACAGAGCAAGGAGTAAGCACAGTGGATTGTGGGCCAAAACAGAAAAAAATTAAAATGAAATTTAATCCTATCATTTGCCTGACATTAGAATAAATTTATCTTTTCCCCAGACTATTCAGAATAATCTTGTCACTGCCTATTTCAAAAGTCTTATCTCATCTCAGTTTCTTGTCTTTTATCATAATCTTTTTACTTTAGTTTTTACTCTATTATATAGTAGTCTTCTACCTTTCACATTTGCTTAATTTTTATACTCTTTACCTAATACGAGAAGTTATGGAGATTGAGCTCTAGTAAAATAAATCTTTTGCAAGTAATAAACTAGTGTGATTTTAAAGAATAGATGAATTATTCCCACTTTACTGTTACTAGCATGAATATAGGGCACATGAAAGAATTCATGATATTTATTGTAAAAGAAAAGAAACAGAAAAGCAAACAACTGCAGAGGGTAAACAGGCATACACTCTAGTCCTTTGATTTTTCTTACCATTCCATAGTGTTATTTGTTTTAATTTGTTTCTTATGTTCATTATTGTAAAACAGTAATATAGAATATAGATGTCACTTTTACTAGACTATAAAGCTACAAACTATGTATCAGAGTGGCCAAAGGAAAGGCACACCCAAACCTACAGATGATTTTAAAAGCAGACAAGATAGAAAATTCATACTATTATTTTATTTTAAGTAATGTTTATTGTGACCAAAGTAAATTACAAGTCTTTCACAGTTATATTTAAGGTACATTGTGATAGTAAATTAGGGTCATTCCCACCTCCCCTGTTGTCCTCCCTCACCCCTATTCCCAGCACGCATCCCATACCTCCCCCATTTGCTCCCTGGACTACTAACGTAACAGATACCCTTTGTATACAGCTTGTTGCAGATTGGATATCTTGAAAGAATTCATACTATTATGCAACCATTACCACTATACAACTCCAGAATATATTTACTTTCCTAAAGTGAAATTTTTATGCCTATTCAACACTGTATTCCCATAAAATTCCCTACCCTGTACTTCCACAGCCCCTAATAACCATCTCTTCTTACTAAAAAAAAAACAAAAAACAAAAAAAAAAAAAACAGAGTAATAATATCCAGACACAAGGGATAGGAGGATCAGTTTATGGTAGGAAACTTGTCACAAATATGGGGGAGTGCAGTTAAGGCAGAGAAAAGACGACTAAGACAATGACTGTGGAAATGGTCACTCTGGACAAGAACTGAAAAGAAGTAAAGTGATATGCATGATGCTTCTTCAGTAACAATATTGCAAACCACAGTGTCTAAAAGGAAAAGAGGGATGAAGATAGAATGAAAGAAAGAGAAAGAGAGAAAATAAAAATGTTTGCCATATTAGGCAGGCAGGGAAGAGGGCAGAGGGAGGCGGCAAGAAAACTGGGAACATTGGTGGCAGGAAATTTTCAGTGGCGACAGGTGTTGTACACTATATGACTGAAACTCAATCATGAACAACTTTGTAACTGAAGAAAAGAACAATTATATTATGAACAACCTTGTAAACCAATATATTTCCTCTTTTGAAACTAAGTAATATACCATTGTATAGCTTTATCACATTTTCTTTGTTCATTCATCTGCTGTAGAAAATTTGATTGCTTTAATCTTTTGATCACTATAAGTAAGATGTACACATTCTTTTTTTTTTTTTTTTTTTTTTTGGTTTTTGGGCCATATCCGTTTGACGCTCAGGGGTTACTCCTGGCTATTTGCTCAGAAATCACCTCTGGCTTGGGGGACCATATGGGACACTGGGGGATCGAATCGCGGTCCATCCACTTGGAAGGCAGACACCTAACCTGTAGCGCCACCTTCCCGGCCCCAGATGTACACATTCTTAAAGCTTTATTAATAACATTTTTTAAAAATGTTGGCTAGAAATTTCTTCATAGAATGCTAAGAAAAATCCAACCAGAGGAAAAGATTCCCCACGAAGTTTAACCTTCCTACAACTACCTTGTGCAAGTTAAATGTTATGACATTAAAAATAAGACTACTTTCAGGAGAAAATAGAAATGAATCGTACCAGGACCAAACAGCCATATGAACATTGAATGGAAATAAAAAATGATCAAACTTAAACATCAAATTCCAAGTCAACAACAACAGAATCGATTTAGTATCTACAACAAGCTATACACAGAGGGGAACAGTTACTCTAGCACTGGGGGGGGGGGGGCAAAGAAGGGAGATATGGGACACATGCTGGGAAAAGAGGTGGAGGGAGGACAACCATGGTTGTGGGAATGGCCCTCATTCATTGTTACTATGTATCTTAAATACTACTGTGAATGATTTGCTATTCACTTTGGTCACAATAAAAATTATTAAAAAAATAAGACTACTGTCTTTCCAATCACCAATTTAGTTCTAGAAGTCATATAAACATTGTAAAACACAAATTTGCCATATCATCAAGTTAATAAAAGAAACAAAAAAACATGTCCTCTAATTTTCCAGAAAATTAAGTTCTAGAAGTCATATAAGCATTGTAAACACAAATTTGCCATATTCATCAAGTTACTAAAACAAACAAACTAAAAACCCCATGTCCTCTAATTTTCCAGGAAATTAAGCTTCCTTCAACTCTGAGGGTACACATAAGTTTCATGATAAGAAAAAGTCCAAAAAATTGTAGTTTCTATGATGATGAATATAGTAAACCCCACATAATAAGGTTTACTAGTAAGGCTCCAGCTTAATATAGTCAACGTTCAATATTTTTCTTAGAATTATATTTGGAAAACAATTTAAAGTAAAGAGAGAAATAAACTAGTAGCATCACGTGCCTTATCAATGTCTTCCTTTTATGTAAAACTTGATGATTTTCAAGGTTAAGAAACTATCATTTCATATTTTCAGGCTATAGAGCTTGAATACCATAAATTTGTGTGTTTCCTTGAAAGAATCCAAACCTTTTATCTCAGGAACTTCTATTAAAATAGATCAAGACCCAATCTAGGTCTTGCTGGTACCTTGCTGAATGCATTTTTTCTGAGAGATGAACTTTTCATATGTGAGATCAACATACTGCTCTGTAACACTGAAAAGTACCTTCTTCTAAGTATTGTGCTTTTGGGTTAAATAAAAATTATACTGTCATCCTCACACTTGTCTCTCTTGCAATCACTGTTTTAATGCTGCTACTCTATACTATTTTATCATGAAGGCACAAAGATATAAGTTTTGGATCTCATGCTATAAAGAAGTCATAATAAAACACTATTATTACTACTAAATGTGTGCTTCTCAAAAATGACAACCTTGTCATCTGTTTTAAAATACTGTGCTCAGTAACTCAAACAGTGTCATATGAAAGTAAGATAAATGTGGAAAAATAATTCCTCCACATTTTTGTCTAATAAAGGAGTCACTCTTTGAAACAAATGCCTAGCAAACAAAGCAAACAAGTATTTCTTGTTTAAAATGGGTGTGAGAGAAGCCTGTCTTCATAGTAACAAACTGAACAAAAATTAATGAATTAGAGAAATTATTATTTAAGTTAAAAGAAATCCTTATTTCCGTGTACAGGCTCAGTGGGTTACCATTCTTTCTTCTTTGGGCTCTATATTCAGGACAACAAAGCTAAGGAGTTTAAAAAATAAGGTTCTCAGTCTTCAATTGACTTACAAAGGAGGGAAGAAGGTTATCATTCTATAGAATATTTACAGGTAACATCTAAACACACACACATGTACACACATACATCTGCCAGGTCAGTAGAGGGTGAGGCCATACATTCCATACAGTGTTCCAGGTATGGAATTTTCTGTTGACTTCCACAGAGATGATGATAACACTTCTTTGTGTTATGCCATGGACTCATCCCTTACTGCATCCTACTGTTAGAATTAGTCAGCAAAATTGGGTTGACACATAGACACAGACCTGTACACATACATTTATACACATGAAGAAGAAAGTAAATCAAGTCAGTTAAGACTTCAATTTCCCATTTATGAAGTAGATGAAGAAAGCTTCCTTCCTAGACTTTCTATAGAACAGCCAGCTGGCTTGAATTTTATAAACCAGTTTCAGCATGTGCTCTTGTGTTTGCATTTCAGTAGTCTTGTATTTGGCAACATTTCCAGAATAACCACCCTAAAGTGAAACAAAGAAAAAACATAGACTTTTCTCTTATTACACATATATTTTAGTTATGTCCCTGAGCACTTACTGAGTAGCATAAATGTTAACATGAATTTATCTATATAAAATAATTCCACACAGTAAATATTATAACACTTACTTTATAATAATAAAACAGAGAAACTGAATATTTTTCAAAACTCAAACTCCAATTAACTGTTGTTGACATATAAACACATAATAATTTATCTATAAATTCATGTGATGCCCCAGTAAAGAAGAAAGCAGAACCATGCAGAAAAATAGTCTTCTCTTAGGGATTTATTCTCTTTTTGTGGCTTGTTTTTGGGTCACACTTCACAGTATTCAGGGTTTACTCCTGGCTCTGTGTTTAGGGACCATGCCTGATACAATTCGGGGATCCATTAGGAGTGACAGGCATCAAAATCTGGTCTGCTGTGTGGAAGGCAAGTGTTTTTTCCTCTGTACTATCTCTACAACCACATTTCTTTTATTCTTAAAAGATAGTTAAAGCAGATAAATCATGCCAAGTCCCATTTATTTATTTTTAAGGTCCCCTTATTGTTTGTTTGTTTGTTTGTTTGTTTTGGGGTCACACTCAGAAGCTTACACTTCTGGCTATGAGTTCAAGGAAGACTCCTGGCAGTGTGGGGTACCATATGTGATGCTAGAATTTGAACCCACGTTGGCTTTGTGCTGAGTAAGTACCTCAACCACTGTGCTTTATCTCTGGCCCTCAAGCATAATTACACATTTCTGTGAAAGTCTTGCACTCAAGCATTTTAACACTTAAAAATTTTTAATTAGCATAATTTGTGCTTACAATGTCTCTATTTTATCCAAACAACAGTAAATTTAGGTGCAACTTACACATAAAAGTTCCCAATTAAAACCAATGTTCTTAATGAAAGCAATGTTTATAATATCTTTGGAGTAAAGTTTGAGGGTATATAACAGTACCGCTCTATTAATAAGAATAATTGATATGACTAGGATTCCCAGAATTAAGTAATAACAAGTAATAACAAGGTTGCTCAGGTAGTTCAGCTCCTGTCATTCATTGAGAGAATCACTACAAGAAATCATCACTCAGATTTTCCGTCATGTCCGTTCTACCATATAGAGAAGAGAGCCTGTCAAAATAGGAAGAAAATGGAAAATAATCTAGTAAAGAAGATCTAATTTGGGGCCGGAGAGATAGCATGGAGGTAAAGGCGTTTACCTTTCATGCAGAAGGTCATTGGTTCGAATCCCGGCGTCCCATATGGTCCCCCGTGCCTGCCAGGAGCGATTTCTGAGCACGGAGCCAGGAAAAAACCCTGAGCACTGCCGGGTGTGACCCAAAAACCACACACACAGACACACACACACACACACACACACACACACACACACAATCTAATTTGGATAATGTAGGTCCAAACCACATCAGAAACAAGCTGACTTTCCTCAGCCACCCTTTTGGGAGGGCTCAGCCTTTGTGTCCTCGTTCTTTAATTCTCAGAGTATAGACAATATCCAATATAAAAGCTTGCTTTGAGAATAAGTTTCTGAAATAAAACCCAATTTAAGAAACTATTCTTGAGTTTATTTTTAAAAGCAAAATAAATCAATATTTCTTACTTGGAAACTAATACCCCCTCCAAAATAAAAGATTAATTCATTAATTCCCCCAAACCAACCAAAACAAACAAACACAAACCTATTTCTATTTCTAGGAAAGAGTAACTGATGTTACTGAGTTTGTGGTTTTCAGACATTAATATCTTTGTTTGTTTGTTTGTTTTGTTTTTTGGGGGGTCACACCCGGCAGCACTCAGGGCTTACTCCTGGCTCTACACTCAGAAATCGCTCCTGGCAGGCTCGGGGGACCATATAGGATGCCAGGATTCGAACCACCGTTCTTCTGCATGCAAGGCAAACACCCTATTTCCATGCTACCTCTCAGGCCCCCAGGCATTAATATCTTAAGCAAATCAAATACCAAGTCATTCTGGTTCATTACTGTACCTGTTCTCCTGATGTTATCAAACGGTTCCTGCAGGACTCACAAACACAGGACAACATTCCACAGGCTACAGAGTTCATCACTGTAGGCTTCATTTCCAGAGAAATTGGCCTAAATTCCTTTGACTATTTTCCAAAGCCCTTCTTCTAAATAACTTTTCAACATATACTGCACTCTATAGATTTTATTGTATCTCAAATATTAAACTCTAGCAAGTAAAATAAAGCAATAATATTGGCTATTATGATAGCATATAGATACAATTTTAATGGTTGGTTAGTCTTTTATTAATTGGGGGGGGGATTGTGCCACATCTGGTGACACTCACAAGTTACTCCTGTTTCTGTACTCAGAAATTACTCTTGATAGGCTCGGGATATAGGGAATTAAACCCGGGTTTGCCTTCTATAAGGCAAATGCCCTATCCACTATGCTTTTGCTCTAGCCCCTTTTAATAATTTTTAACTACTATTATAGAATTCCCGAGTACACCTACACAAACAAGCATGTTTTTATGCAGAATAAAATACAAGTGGATGTGATCTTAAGATTCAAGGAAATAGTCTCAAATATTATTTCCAAACTAGCTCCATTTTTCTGATCATTTTTAATGTGGTTAACCCAATATATGCAAGAAGTAACTTTGAAATTCTTTGAAACTGAGTTAAGCACTGTATTGCTTACAGACTTTTCCCAAAGCTATCTTATCTAAGCTATCTTATCTTATCAATATATATCAGGTAGATAAAAAGTAAGAGAATATGATCAGAAGGTCTGGTCACAAATCTATTAAGAACCTGAGTAAACTCTAGCAAAGAGTTCATGATCATAATATTTTTTTATTTTTACCATAATATTTTTAAGACTATTTTTTCTTAAATTTTGCATTTCTTGGCATTCTTTCAGGAATTTCTCAGTCTCTTACTCTTTCCTTTTTTTTTTTTTTTAATCAGTGTCTAATTCTAACTACAGTTATCTCCATTCAGCTACAGGTTATTATGTAAATGCTTTTGAGATCTAGTCACACATTATTTTAAACTATAGTTAATTGTTCTCAGCAGGCTGCCTGTCCTCCCCATTCAAGAACAAGCTTTTCTTATTTTAATTCTTCCTGCACAGACATATGTACCCACATTACTTAGAAAATACACCGAATTGTATTTTAGAAACATGCAAAACATCAGGATAGAAATATTTTAAAAACGTTTACTTCTTTTCTAATTTTTGAATTACCAATTTCAATAGTCTATGCATGATTTCCTATTACCATGACCAAATATTTTCTTTTTTTATTTAAATTATTGTGATTTGAAAAACTATTCATATGTGGTTTTAGATATTCAATGTTTTAAGACCAATCCCACCACCAGTGTCAACCTCCCTATATCAATATTTCCAGAGTCCATTTCATGTCACCATCCCCTCGCTCCACCTGCCATTATAACAGTCACCTTCCTTTTTTTTTTTTTTTTTTTTTTTTTTTTTTTTGGTTTTGGGCCACACCCGTTTGACGCTCAGGGGTTACTCCTGGCTATGTGCTCAGAAATCGCCCCTGGCTTGGGGGGACCATATGGGACGCCGGGGGATCGAATCGAGGTCCGTTCCTTGGCTAGCGCTTGTAAGGCAGACACCTTACCTCTAGCGCCACCTTCCCGGCCCCATCTTTTAAAGTTTAGTTATTAAAGTTTGGGTCTCATAATTTCATTTTGTTAACTCCAGCTTCCATATTTAGTTGTGTCTTTTCTTAACATCACTAATGCACCTGAGACTCCTGAGACTCTCTCTCTCTCTCTCTCTCTCTCTCTCTCTCTCTCTCTCTCTCTCTCTCTCTCTCTCTCTCTCATCATTTCCTATGTGTCTTTCTCTTCCCCTATTAAATGTCTTCTCTTCTCACAGTATTCGGGGGCCTAGAATGTTCAATCCAACCATGACCAAATCTTTTAATATTGCATAATATAAGTATATACTGGGTTTAAAAAAACTTTTTATTAGAAGTTTTACTTTAATAATATTACAATTAAAGTAGTCTCAAATGCAGTCAAATGACATCTGTCTCCCAATACCATGAGAATTCAGTGGTTTGAATGTTTAAGGTCTTAATGTCATCTACTAATAAGTTTGGATCATAATTTAATTTTATGTGTGTTGCTCCCTCCCACAGATGGCTAATCTTTTCTACAAGCTTGCATTTTCCTAGTTAACTATGTAACATTCAAGGGAAGGAATAACATTTATTTCTGTTTTGTTTGTTATTTTTGTTGGTTTTGTTTTGGGGCTATACTCTGCAGCACTCAGGCATTACTCCTGGCTCTGCACCCAGAAGTCACTTTTGGCAGGCTCTGAGGACCATATAATATACCGGGGTTCGAACCCAGATCCGTCCTGAGTCAGCAGCATGAAAGGCAAATGCCCTACAGGTGTGCTATCACGCTGGCCCCATTTATTTCATACACACAGGCAGCAGAATAAATGATATCATATTGATGATATTTTATACCAAATAATTTTTTGTTTGTTTGTTTTTGGGCCACACCCGGTGACGCTCAGGGGTTACTCCTGGCTATGTGCTCAGAAGTTGCCCCTGGCTTGGGGGAACCATATGGGATGCCGGGGGATCGAACCGCGGGACCGTCCAAGGCTAGCGCAGGCAAGGCAGGCACCTTACCTCTAGCGCCACCGCCCAGCCCCTATCCCAAATCATTTTTATTCAGAATTCACTTCAGGGAGCCAGGGCGAGTTCAGTGGTAGAACATCTGTCTTGCAATTGTGAGGCCAGTGAGACTGTGAGTTCGATCTGTAGCAATACTTCATCCTAGTGTGATTCTAGTAGCTCTGCTCTGAGTCCCCTGGTGCCACAAAAGAAGTGAGCTCTCTGTAGCACATATCACAACCAAGTGCGTATAAGTACAGCAACTAATCATACAAATATAACAAGCAAGAATACAACAGCCAAAAAGAACCTCAATTAAAAGTGTATATGAACATCACGACCAAGTATTTAACCATGGCCAGCATGGCAATGTGTATTCACGTAGCACAACTAAAGTGCGCAAGAGCTGAAACCCAGTGATGTCACTGTCTCTATTGGAGAGACAACAACAGCACAATGAAAAGGAAAAGGGGAAAGTTTAAAATAAATTGTAAACAAAGTTGTTGAGCTGAGAAATAGCTCGAATGGCTTGCACACATTATTTACATGAAGGTGGCCTGGTATATTTTCTGGATCTGCCTGATTTTCTCTGTAATGCTTGGAACAACTCCTCAGGACAGAGTCAGAAGTAGTCCCAATAATTCCTTAAATGCTTCTCATCCACCAGACCAAACCAACAAACAACAACAACAAAAAAGAGGAAATTGATAACTTTATTTTTTTATCCTAAAACTTTGAGTTTATTATCTATATGTCTTTTATCCTTTTCTCTTTTTTTTTATATCTATAGTGTGGGAAGTAGGGTTACAGTAGTATTAATGCTTCTAGTTCTTAAATACAAAGTTATTGCATCATCGCCAAAGTGATTACTCTCCACCAAGAAAACTATCTTTTTTAAAAAAATAAAATTTGGGCCGGAGAGAGAGCATGGAGGTGGAGCATTTGCCTTGCATGCAGGACAGTGGTTCGAATTCCAGCATCCCCTATGGTCCCCTGAGCCTGCCAGGAGCGATTTCTAAGTGTAGAGCCAGGAGTAACCCCTGAGTGCTGCCGGGTGTGACCCAAAAACAAACAAACAAAAAATTTATTTCAATATAATAATGATGATTATATCAGAACATGATTACAATTTATGCTCTCTATTCCAAAGTGAATAGTATAAAATTTTCCTCTGTTTTCAAAAATAACATCAAAGGAAAAGAAAAAGAATACAAAACACAAAATGATAAAAAAAAGTTGAAAACTGTTATAACAAATAAAGTATTAATCATATGCTACTGTAGGATTGGAGAGATAGCTCAAAAATATTAGAGAATTATATGCATGAGAGAACTCTTGAGTTCAATTCCTGCATTGCCTATTCCCCTAAGCAATCTTTGTGACCCTGAGTACAGATCTATAATATCCTGTTTTATAGGTAGGTGACCATGGGTAGGTGACTTCAACAATATTTTTTAATTAATAAAATGAAACAGTTGGGTTAAATGACTAGTAATGCATCCCGAGTTTCTCAAATAGGCTCTTTAATAACTGCTTATTTTATGAGTAAATATAGGCTCCACAGAAGTGGAATATAGGAAAAGAGATATAAAAAGTGAGAATGGGTGTCCAAAATAAAAGTGATTCATTCATTATTCATTCAACACTACTTTAATCTGTGCCCATTTTGTAATTTATGATAGAGTAATATGAAAAATATAGCCCATGTTGTCATGAAGCTTCAAAAATTCTTCAGTCCTCAAACAACCTTCAACCTTTAAGACATTTGACATTACTGCCAGCAAGACAGCTTCCATTCCATAAATTATCATCATACTTTGTCAGATTTTAACATTCTCAGGAATGTGAGATGTGAGTCAGGATCAGAATGGAGTTGAGCTGTATAAAGTGTGGATTGCATATGTGAGGTTCCAGGCTTAATTCCTGGAATGGACACATACAAACACTCTGCACCAATATGACCACAAAGAATCTGAATGATAAGATCAGGCTTTACCTATTTCCTAACTGTACTAATGAAGGTAAGTTATTATGTTAAATAGACTTTATCTGGGGCTGGAAAGATAGTACAGTGGGTAGGCATTTGCCTTGCACCAGCCAACCCAGATTTTATTGCCAACATTGCATTTGATTCCATGAGCCTGCTGGGAGTGATTCCTGAGTGTAAAGCCAGAAATAACCCCTGAGAACTCTCAGGTGTGACCCCCAAACTAAAATATATATTCTTTTTCAAACTGTATCCTCTACTGATAATCATGATGATAATAAAACAAGCTCTCAGTCAACTAGTTGCTAAGAGAATTCTTTGCACCTAACTCTAAAACTTTTATCACAAACTGAGAAAATTCAAATAGTAGAATAAAAATGAATATTCCATGCTGAAAGAAAAAACTGAGCTTAAAGAAAGAAATAGAATGAAATGCAAGAATAGCCATATGGGAGAAATGTACAGGACAAAGTCTGGGAGAGTATATAGAATTTTCATGCCTTCTCCAGTTTCACATGGTCACCAATTCAAAAATTCTGACAATTCTTAAGACTCAAGCCTCTTTTGACTTTTTATAGAGGCTTCATAATATAGACTTGATTAACTCACTTCCATTGGACTTGAAATTGACCTCCAGTGCCTCTCTCCCACACATGCCTGGTGAGAGGACTGGAAGTTTGAAACCTTTCATCACATGATCGGTCCTCTTGGCATGCTGACCCTTCCTTGTTTATTTTTCTCCAAAAGACACATTGCTATAATTGGATATGGTCATCATTCTCAATATGTAAAAATGGGAGTTGTGGAACAGTCAGGAACCAAGGTTGAAGAATAATATATGAGAAATATATATTTACCGTTTGAATGACCAACTACACAATATGCTTATATTTTTTAAGAGAGACCATAGAAACATTTCAATTTGAGACATTTTTGAGAAGAGAGTGTTTCAATTCAGTCTGAAAGTCCTTAAGTCAGAATATTGATTTCCTGTCTCTGAATGCTTTTACAATGTGATTTCGTGGATTAATCTCAGCCTTTGCTATTCCCCTTAATGCTCACCTTTTTCATCTTAACATTTCTCATTCATTGCGCTGAAACAACAAAAGGGAAAGAATTTTGATGATGAAGAATAGAGTTTGTATCTTCTTACCTGCTCCAGGGATGGGTTCCTTTGTTATATGGGCGTCTCTATGGACAGAGACATGCTCTGTTCTCTCCATTGGTGTTTATGCAGGGACAACTCTGGCAGGAGAATCTTTGTATTACTGAAAAACATGGATTGGAAGAAAAGCTAACACACTCTCTCTCTCTCTCTCTCTCTCTCTCTCTCTCTCTCTCTCTCTCTCTCTCTCTCTCTCTCTCTCTCTCTCTCTCTCTCTCTCTGGGTTTGGTTTTTTGGGTCACACTCGACAGCGTTCAGGGGTTACTCCTGGCTCTACGCTCAAGAAATCACCCCCAGTAAGCTCGGAGGACCATATGGTATGCCGGGATTCCAACCACCGTCCTTCTGTATGCAAGGCAAACGCCTTCCCTCCATGCTATCTCTCCAGCCCCAGAAAAGCTAATTCTATCAATGCCTGCCACTAATTTATTAGAAACATTAATTTTAGCAGCTTTGAAAATGATGTACTGCCTGATATCAACACAATTCCCTTTTTAGTTTATGCTGATTTTATAAACTGACTTTACCATGATGCAGATGTAAATGCTAGATTGGCCTTTAGGTGAGCTAGTAGTATTGCAGACAGACTCAATGGATCATCAAGGAGAATAATGAGTATTAATTAAAGGGTAAAGACTCAGAAGCATAATTTTGAACCCCAGCCTTGTGTTTTATTGTATAAGTTTAAGTGCATTGTTTAACACCTCTAAGTCTTTGCTCTCTTCTTTTGCAATAGCACCTATATTATATAATCAGTGTAAGGATTGAATTAGGTTATGCTAATACAGCTTTTAGCATAGTATCCTAGAACAGGTGCCAGAGAAATAGCACAGCGGTAGGGCATTTGCTTTGCACGCTGCTGACCCAGGATGGACAGTGGTTCGAATCCCAGCACCCCATATGATTCCCCCAAGCCAGCCAGGAGAGATTTCTGAGAGCAGAGTTAGGAGTAACCCCTGAGTGCCACCGGGTGTTACCCAAAAACCAAAACCCCTGGGTTTTAAGAAAAATTAAGGCCATTATTGTTATACTGCCCAGAGAAAATAAAGATGAGGGCTGGAAGAGTTCACAGCGAGGCTCACCACAAAGAGTGGTGAATGCAGTTAGGGAAATAACTACACTAACATCTATCATGACAATGTTAATCAGTGAGAGAAATAGAATAACTGTCTCATATACAGGCAGGGGTTGGGAAGGAGGGAGGGGGCGGGAATTGTTGGCGGTAGGATGTTGCACTGGTGAAGGGGGTGTTCTGTTTATGACTAAACCCAACTACAATCATGCTTGTAATCATGGTGCTTACATAAAGATTGTATATAAAAAATAAATATAAAATAAAAAAAACAACCAAAAATAAAACCCCAAAAACCAAAAACTTAGAAAATACTTGGTACCTGGTAAGAAAGTTGTGTTTCCTATTGTTGACTTATGATCCTGGAGGAATGCTTTTAGTCTGATATTCCCTGTTCATTTTTTAAATAATAATTTCTAGATATATCTAGAATGAAAAATATTTTTCTAGACTTTTAAAACATTAATGCAAATCTCTTTTGTTCATTGTAACACTATTCATAATAGCCAAGATCTAGAAACAACATCAGTGCTCAAGAACAGCTGAGTGGGTAAATTATGGTATGTATACAATGGAATACTATTCAATTATGAGGAAAGATAAAATCTTGCAGTTTGATTCTACATATTGGAACTAGAGATCATCATGCTGAGAAAAGTGAATAAGAGGGAGAGGGACAAATGTAGAATGATTTATCACATATGTGTTGTAGAAAGAAACACATTAGAGGAATAAAGATCAATCAATTGTTAGACTCACAGTTAGCCTGAAAAATTAAATTTGCTAAAGGGTTGGAATGGGTGTGCGTGGGATAGAACCCAAAGGCATTGATAGAGTGATGTGATATGCTGGTGGTAGGAATGGTGTTGGAGCATTATCTACCCAAAATATTAGTATTAACTATACTGTAAATCATAATGTGTATATTAAAAATGAAAGCAAGTTGAAAAAATGTGCAAAACTGAATACTTAAAAGGGTAGGTTACTAGTCAGTTTTAACAAAGTTTAAATAGTTTCCAATAACTTGACTAGTTCTATGTTATAAGAAATGATAATATAGGACCAGAGAGATAGCATGAAGGTAAGGCATTTGCCTTGCATGCAGAAGGACGGTGGTTCAAATCTCGGTGTCCCATATGGTCCCCTGAGCCTGCCAAGAATGATTTCTGAGCGTAGAGCCAGGAGTGTCCCCTGAACGCTGCCAGGTGTGACCTAAAAACCAAAAAAAAAAAAAAATGATATATAATGCTTCTAAAGAATGAACTTTTATTAATTCAATGAAAACTTCACTTGTTATTCTAAATTATTATATTATATATAATATATAATATATAATTATTATATTATATTATATAATTATTATTATATTGGTACATCTCACAGTACTTTCAGCATGAACTTTTTTCTTAATAATATCTTTTTTTAAGCACCATGGTTACAAACATGTTTGGAGTCACCCCCACTGGGAGTCACCCCCACTTCCCTCCATCAATGCCCCCCCCCATATCTCCTGCCTGTATTTGAGACACACATTCTATTTCTCTCACTACCAATGTCATCATAATTGTTGTTGTAATTATTTCTCTAACTGCACTCACCATTCTTTGTGGTAAGCTTCATACCATGGCTGTTCCTTCCAGTCCTCATCTCTATTGTCAGTGTGAACTTTTTAAATTCAGTTACATTTTTGTAGCACAATATTTGAAATTCTATTTCCTCGGTTTATGAATTACAATTAAAATATAACATAGTATCGGTTTATAGTATATTACATAACAAAATTATATGCATATTACAAAGAATAACCACAATTAGTTTAGTTAAATCTATTAAAACAAATTATTTTCTTTTGTGATAAGAAATTTTATAATAGGCTACTTTTATCAGATTCCCAATGTACAATACAATATTTTATTTATTTTTAATGTAATGTATTTAAGTACCATGGTTACAAACATATCTGTAATTGGTTTCAGCCACAAAAAGCACTCCCTCTTCAACAATGCAACTTTCCCACCATCATTGTTCTCCATTTCTCTCCTCTCCCACCCCCTGCCTGTCTTTGATACATGCATTGACAATATGATATTTTAAACTATAGTCACTATGCTGTATACTACAAGAGCATAACTCAATACTCATTGTATACCTAGAACTATAAACATGGATGAATATATTATAAATGGACATTTGTACCTTTTATTCACATTTTCCAAGTTTTTCCACACTCCTTTCTGGAAATTATCAATATGTTCTATATTTGTATGAGTGTGATCTTTTTGGTTGTTAGAGATGGAAAACAACTCATAATACTCAGGGTTTACTTCTGGTTCTGCTCTCAGAAATTACTCCTGGAAGGGTGGGGAGTCTACATAGGACGCTAAGGATTGAACTTGGGTAGGCCTGTGCAAGAAAAATGCTCTACCTATTATAGTTCCTCAGCCCTTCTATATTTCTGTATTTTTCTAAATTCTTATACTTGCTTTAGGATTGTGAGTGATCTACTATGCTTACTGTATTTACCTTTAAAATTTTCATTTAACTAATTTGTTTTGGGACCTTGCTCAATAGTACTTTGTGACTTCTCCCAGCTTAGTGTTTGAGGATTACTCTGAGTGGTGCTAGGGAACCATGCAGTGTCAGGGATCATACCTGAGACTCCAGTGTGCAGCACATTAAACTATTTCCTTGATATGACTATATTTGCCTTTTACATATATATGTATATATATCTTATTTTTAGGTATTTTTGTTGTTTATTTTTAGTTTGAAGAAGACTGGCTTTTTCACATATCTTGAAGGCTGTTTTAGAGGTGATATGCTCTTAGCTTTTTCTTATCTGAGAAATTATTCATCTATCCTTTGATTATTTTTGGTTTTGTTCTAGGGGGCCACAACTTGCAATACTCAGGAACTATTCTTAGCAGTAGATGCCTGTCGATGGTACTGAGGATTCAAGCCAAGGTTGGAGAATCTAAGGCAAGTACCTTAACCCTTACACTATTTCTTCCTTAATTATTTTAGTTTATTTGTGTTTGGGCCATCACTACTGGTATTCATAGCTCTTAAGTCTATGGTCAGGGATTACTCCTCATTGTGTTTGGGGAACCATATGTGGTGTGTAAAAGATAAGTGCCTTACCTCTTACACTATCTCAAACATTTTTGTTTTATTTTTGGAGTTTTATTACTGGAAAGGAGGGGATCCACCTCTTGAGATCCTCAGGAAATATTTACTGGCTCTATGCTCAGAGTTGACTCCCTATGTTGTTTAGTGTGACCATATATGGTGACAGAGACCAAGTTGAGATCAGTTGTGTGAAAGCAAAGAAACTTAGCCTCACCCCCAATTCTTAATGTTAACCTTTTCAGGTAGAGAATTCTTGATATAAGTTTTTCGGGGGCTTGAAAGATATTTTAATGACCTGATCATATATTTTGAATCCTTAGCACCACATAGTTTTTGAACACCACCCTTGTGAACCTCAAGCCTCAAATTATGAGTTGTCTCTGATTACTAAAAAGTATATCCTCTATTCCACCCAATTTTTTAAATAAATTTTTCTCTGTTATCACATTGAGTATGCTTTGAATAGTGATACAAACTGAATATTATTTTATGTATTATATAGGTAATCTGAGCCTCAAAGAGATTCAAACATCTCAGGAGGTTACATTACTATAAACAGAATGCCAGGGATTCATAATCAAATTTGTTTCATTCTTGAGTCTTCGTTTCATTCTCGAGTCTTCAAAGAATGTATCAACTGGTCTAAAGAATTTTTCCTTGCAATTACATATAATATAACCAGCAGGTGAATCTCTCCTTTTCTTAGCAAATATCAACTATTTTTTTTTGTCTATTCCATAGTTTCTAAGAGAATTATATTTCTTACCAGTAAATCCAGGCCCTGATTGGCTGATTAAGGAGTTTCCATTACTGTGAATTATAGTTCAACTTAAAGGTCACATTGTATTGTCTTGACAAGGAATGTACTATTGTTAGAAGCTATTCTAAAAGGCAGTTTTCTCTCTGTTTTTTTCTCCAGTAAGATGAATATGAGTGCTAAGTATTATTGGTGGGTCCAGCCATTACTTTTTCAATTAGAAATTAAAAGGCAGATATTGACTTGAGCAGAATTTTATTTTGTGTAACAAAGTGAAAAAAAAAACCTGGAGAAGCTGCTCACTCTGTCTTGCAGGGCTCTCACTTTTAAGTATGCAAATATCAAACTGGAAGTAGATGTCTTTGTTCAGTACTTCTCAAATAGTGGGGTGCGCACGGGGGGGGGGGGAGCTCCATAAAGGGAGGCGCATTTGGCCTCAGCAAACACTGTCATAACAAGCTAAGTCCCGTGTTTATGTCTCTGTATGTCTCTGGAGCTGGGAGTTGCTGTGTCCTGCTTCAAACCCCGCTTCGAAGAGCTACGCATTGCAAAACGTGCTCATTGTAGCCATTAATCCAGACATGACCTCTGATTAAAAAATAAGCTCAAATCATTTTATATGTTTTTGTTTTGCAGGTTAAAGTTTTTTTTTTAATAAAGGTACTATTTACAGTCGTATGGGCGGGCAAAAATGTTTTCTTCTTCCTAGGTGGACATGACAGAAAATAATTGAGAAGTATTGTCTTTGTTGGTAGTACATAGTATGGAAACCCTGCCCTAACATAGATTACATATTTTATTAGCATGTTAAATCTCCACCTCAGGGAATTGTAGTATTTGAAAAAATTTAGTATTTGAATGAAGAAAATATTTTATTGAGGGATCAACATTGCAGCACTTAGCACTTGGGTCCAAATTGATTTAATCCCACTACTTAGGTCTGTCCAGCTCTTTTTCTTTTCTATAGTATCTTCCTTGTGCTTTCCTTCCAAATAAACTGTTTAGACAGGTATAACTTAGTCTTTTCTCTTAAAGTGCTAAACACAAGATAAGTGGTATTAAAGGGTGTGATTCTCCAATACTGCCTCTTTTTTGGTGAATATGTTGCTTCTGAATTTACTTTGTCCCATACCTGGAGCCTTTGGTTAAGTTCTCTTCCTAGTGCCCAGCTTAGTTCATGATGTTTAGCATTTTTATTAGCTATCCAGTACATAACAGAGAAAAACCCATTCTAGAGAATGGCTTTGCTTATAGTGGGTCTTATAATGAGATTTATTCATGACTATACAAAAAGATTATAGTGTTTGGACAGATCAAAAATGAATTAAACATTTGACAGCTAGGAGGGAAAGGCAGGGTTAAAATCTAATTAAGATTAGATGTACTAGGAAAAATAAAAGTATAGTAGGGGCAACAAGGGAAGGAGGAGTCATGTCTATTTCTGAAAATTGAGGAAATATTAAATATTTAAAAATCATTGACATGACTGGGAACAATTGAGTATGTGCTTCCAAATAATGAAGAGAGGAGTGGAATATAATTTTTTTCAATAATTCCATTACCATTTAGTAGTACTGGAAAATCTTAGGTAAATCATTTGTATCTGCCAATAGGCTTCTGGAGGTTGAGAATTTGGTGCTACGTCTTCTGTCCCTTTAAGAAAGAGCAGCTCCATCTGGTATTCCCCTTTCAAGAGCTTCTCCAATTGCTATTGGCTATAGAGTTAGAGCTTTTCCAACTTCTATTGGCTTTAGAGTTAAGAGCTTCTACAACTGCAATTGGCCATTGAGGCCTGTAAAAGCCCCTTCCTGAAAAGGGGAGCTAGTTCTGGCAATTGAAAGAGCAGCTGGACAGCTCATGACAGACTGTTTTCCACTTTTGGCATGGCTTTTCCCCCTGATTTTGACTGTATCTTTTGATCTGGCAACCCCTGACTTGGAACAATTGTTTCCATTTACCTGGCCCTCAATCTGACTTTACTTACCTTGTTCCCTATCCCAACTCTTTCTCTCTCTCTTTCTCTCCCTCTTCTGGCTTAGGAATTTGTCATAAGCCCTTGGGGTTCTCTATTAAAAAAGGCTTGCAGTATCTTCAGAGTCCTATCTGCAAGACTCCATGCCCCCCCCCCCCCCCAGTGCAGGCTCCTCTCTGGCAGTTGGCTCTGGCACTAAGGGGGCAGGAAATGCTACACGATGGTGAGATTTGTGTTGGGGTGTTAAATGTCAGAATACACCTTGTAATCAGGGTGTTTAAATAAAAAATTAAAAGAAAATAAAGTGTTCCTTTCCATTCTGGGATCAATCATAGCAAGATTTCAATTTGGTACTTAAAATGGCCATTTATAAATAATAAAAAATATGTTATGAGCAACTTGTAAACCACAGTGCTAAAATAAAGAAAGTTAATCTAAAATGTTAAGTTTTTTGGATTTGGGAGCCACATCCCGCAGTACTCAGGAATTACTCCTGTTTCTGTGTGTAGGAGTCATTTCTGGTGGTTCTTGAGGAACATATAGGATGCTGGGGCTTGAACCTGGGTTGGCTGCATGTAGGACAAGAAAGTGCCCTTTCCTCTGTGCTATTATTCCAGACCCCCCAAAAAGTCAAAAAAAATTAATAAAAGAGTCACAAAACTGAGGAAGGTTTTAAGTTACAACTCAGGAATGGGCAAATAAAAGCAATGTACAGGACAAAGTATAGGTGGACTTGCAGAACTGTCCGCCATCTTGCTATACTTCATTCTTTCAATACATTTATGTGTGTATTCATTAACCTAGACATTCCCTAAAGTCTTTTTAAGGGATTTTAATGAAAGTTCTATTATAACTATAATTGATGAAGCCATTGACTATTGATGTCATTGACTATACCAAATCCAACTTCTCTCCTTTTTAATTTTGGATGGAATTTTGAATGACTAACCATTATCCTCAAGCTATCTAGTATTTATGAGATCCCTATCTAGGGGTTATGAGTCACTTTGTAAACACACGCAAAAAGAGTAAATTCCAAGGATTTTAAGAGCTATGTGCCAGGAACTGGGAGCAAGGACTAAATGTTTCTTTTTCATTGTATTACAATGACTAATATTAGAGCCTCCACATGCACAATGCAAAAAGAACAGAATTAGAAGTAAAAGGAAAAAAATAACACAATTGCATTAGAAGATTTTATTCCTCATTTACTAATCATAAGAGTAGCTAAATCAAGGTATCAATAAGAATAACTAATAAGGATCCCTATGCCAGATGCAACATAAGCAACCATTGTAATCTTTCATTTATAGACCAACTGGAAAACCATTCTTTTTTAAGAGGGGTGCAGAATGAGTAGAGGTGGGGAGAACAGGCCACAATGAGCAGTGCCTAGTGATGTTCCTAGCTCAGGAGACCATATGCATTTTTTGGGGGTTGAACTGGGGTTGGCCAAATGCAAGGCAAGCACCTTAACCTTCCTTATATTCTCTTTGGCCCAAAATATATCTTTAAAAATGTACATTATAACTAAACAATGCTAGGTTAAATAATACATTTTAGAGGACTAAAATAATAGAATGTTTTCTACTACACTAATAAATTAGAAATGAAATCAATAGTAACAACACGTATAAGAAAATCTTAAAGTGGAAATTAAATAATATCCTTCTAAATAACAAATGGACCAAAGATGTAATAAGAGAAATTAGATAATATTTCAAAGTAAATAGTAGCAGTGACATTCATCATTTTGTATCAACATTCACAGGGATACAGCAAAAGAAGAAGAGGACCAAGGTTATAACTCAGCAGTCCTGTGCTTGCTTTGTATATGTGAGGCCCTGGGTTCATTCCTTAAAATACCAACTAAAAATGTTTTTTAAGTAAGAAGAGCTCTTGTAAAAAGATCTAAATCTTTAAGATCTTACATTAGTGAATAAAAATGGTTTAAATCATTGACCTAAAGTTTCATGTTTAGAAGATTGAAAATCAAAAGTAAAGTGAAAATAGAAAGAAGTATAAATATCAGAGCAACATTCAGTAAGATTGAATAAAACAAAAAATACAATTAACAAGGCAAAGGACAGCTTTCAAGAAGTTGAGTGGTCTGGGAGAGCCAGTTGTCAAGATAAAGAGTGGCTTGAGGAGCAAGAAGCCATACAATGTCATTGAGGTCTTTGTTAGGAAAAATAAAAAATAGCTCTTGCCCACACTGGCATTCTGCCTCTGAACAAAAAGTCTTGAAACATGTATTATTTTTAGCAGCACTTTGAAACTTAAAATACCATAAGTTAAATTTTTTCAAAATAAAAAGTGCCGGGCCCGGAGAGATAGTACAATGGCGTTTGCCTTGCAAGCAGCCGATCCAGGACCAAAGGTGGTTGGTTCGAATCCCGGTGTCCCATATGGTCCCCCGTGCCTGCCAGGAGCTATTTCTGAGCAGACAGCCAGGAGTAACCCCTGAGCAACGCCAGGGTGGCCCCAAAACCAAAATAAATAAAAAACAAATAAATAAATAAATAGTGCCTACCACTTTCTCTTGCTTCAAGGTTTTCTGTTGTCAAGAGTTCTCTGTTGTCAAGCACCACTGAATATTGTCCTTATTTTGTGTGTGTGTGTTTTGTTGGGGTATGAGGACACCCTAACTATCTTCAGGTCCATCAGGGTTATTTGGGTGATGCTGAAGAAGTATGTTGTCATGGGGATTGAACCCAGGGCTTCTCACATTATAGACAGGACTTCCACTACTTACACCAAGTACCTATACTGTCTTTTTGCTACTTTTCTCTCTGCAGGTTTTCAGTAATCTACAAACCCACTTATTTCAGTCATGGTGCACTGTGTGGGTGAGGATTTTAGAGGCTCTTTAGGTCTCCTAAACATCACTTAAAACAGAAGGCTGTTTTAGCTTCAGCTGTTGACATTCACTAATGGTCATGCACATTTGTAAGAATGTATATTACAAGAATCTGTAAGAAATAGCAATTTGGTAAATGAATTTTTGGTATTTTTATTTGAATTAGATTTTCTATTTAGTTTTTTTTCCCTAAAAGACATTCTTAAGAATTCTAAAAAAATTAAATAAGATAAGCTGGAGAGAGAGTACAGCAGATAACGCACTTGCATTACAACTGATCCCAGTTCAGTCTTGGGCATTCACTATGGTTCCCCAAACCCATCAGGAGGGATCCCTGAGTGCAGAGCCAGGAGTAAATTCTGAGCACAGCTGGATGTGGCCCAGGCCTCTCCCTTATTTTCCTCATAAAAAATTTAAGTAATTTATGAAAGAGCAATACTATTTTAGTCTTTGTTCATTTTTTTAAATTTTTCCACAGTTAACATTGCTAGAGGCTACTCCCAATTAAACGTTTAGGGGTCACTTGGCAGTGTACTGGGGGAAAATTGCGGTGAACCAGACAGAACCTGGGACTAACCAAGCAAAGTATGCATATATCTGCAAGATTTAGCATTGAAATACCTGCTAGGCCCAGCATTTTATATACACTTGTATTTTAATTTTTTTGCTTTGGGAGCCGCACTGGTCATTACTCAAGGGCTGTAAGTATTTGCAGGGACTAGACAAACCCAGGTTAGCTTTGTTCAAGGCCAGGACCCTCTCCATTGTATTATTGCTCAGGCCCAGCCTCCAAATATTTTTTTGGCTTGTTTTTGGGTAACACCTGGCAATACTCAGGGGTTACTCCTGGCTCTATGCTCAGGACTTATGCCTGGCAGTGCTCAGGAGACCACATGGGATACTGAGACTGGCCACAATCAAGGCAAGCACTGCTATACTCCCTCAACCACATTTTAATCTTATGCCATTTGACCATGACATAAGACTCTATTTATTGTAATTTTTATTTCCTATACAAGCATAATAAGAAAAAAAATCAAAGTAAAGTTGTTGTCTCTAATGAGAACTAGAAAGTATAAGAGATATCTGATATATAGCAGCTTTTGAGGTGTTCAGATTCAGCTACACCATAAATCAAATATAATTAAGCCATAAAAATTTATTATAAAATGCCTTGTCTATGATGTTCTTTTTTTTTTAATAATTTCTTTATTTAAGCACATGGGGCCACTATGATAACACAACAGGGAAGGCATTTGCCTTGCAAGCTGTTGCCCAGGATCCATGTTTGATTTCCTGCATCCCATAAGGCCCCCTGAGCCTGCCAGGAGAGATTTCTGATCTCACAGCCAGGAGTAACTCTTGAGCACTGTCGGATAGGGCCCAAAAACAAAAATAAAAACAAACAAAAAATAAACTCTATGATGATCTTAGTCCACAGATACTAGTGCTACTCAAAGATTACTTTGCAGGATGTAGAAAAGGCAAGCAGAGAGAACATGCATTGAGTCAAACAGGCCTGGTTGCAAATATTAGCTGTGCCATTTAATGTATCTATGATCTTGATTATGTCCTTTAAGGAAATTTGAATGTCATTGTTCCTACTTTACAGGGTTAAAATGTGCCTTAGGGAAATAATATATGTAAAGTGCCTTGCACATAGAAGGTCTTCTGTTTTCTTCCCTCCTTGACCTATAATAGAGTATACTGCTGATGGAGAGCAAAATGTTTGCATTTTCAAAACCTAGTGTGGCAGAACAGAGAGAAAGGACTTTGAAATTGCACAGAGCCAGCTTCATTCCCCTTCACTATTTATTGTAGTGTACTTTGGGGCAAAGAAGCCAACTCCTTTTGAATTTCTGTTTCCCAGTGTATAAAAAGTAAATAGTACGAGATCATATCTATAGGTAAATGAGTTAAATTAATTAAATGTCTAACTCAATGCCTGACATATGTGCTCATATAATAATAGCTTTAGTCATATTATTTGGGAGCTATTATGCTTTTTGAATAAAGGTTTTGTTTTCAAATTGCTTTCTTTTTTTGCTGTTGTTCAAATACTCATAACCCTTAGGAATGCTATCAGCAATGCTGGAACACCATTCAAATGCTGGATATTTTATTTTGTCTTGGCCTCTGTTTGTGAGGACAAGAAATACATATATATATCAGAGTTAGACAGGCTGCAGAGCAGAGAGCTGTTCGTGTTCGTGAACTTCAGAGTAGTGATTTTTCATGACTCCAATAACCTAATATTTAAGATTTATGATTGTTATTTTAAGACTTTATAAGGTTCTATCTAAAGAATTCATATTTCAGATTATTTATTTCCACCAACTTTTCCTCTTTTTCTGTGCAACAGTATATGCTCAGGAAGACAAAAAGAAACATTTGATTAAAATGTCTTAATCTTGATTTTGATGTTGCTAATGGCAACAAAGAGTAGATCAAAAATGACAGACCACAAGCACAATGATTAAAATTGGTTTCTCCAGTTGTGATTTTAAAATAGCTTCTTTAATGCCTGTGTCATAAAAAGGATTACTCTCTATGCCACCATAGACACATTGACAGAGAGTCCTCCAAAAGGGCCTCTAATAAACCTAATCTCAGGGTTGGAAGAGTCCATCCATTTCAGGCCACAGTGCCATTGCTGTACTAACATCTGTGAGAGAGACGGCACTGTTTGTATTCTAGATTTATTTCTCAATGTGTTTCTATGATTTGATGGTGTTGAAGCAGCATACCAGTGTATGTAATTGCTTTGATATAGTTTGCTTCTTCTTGAGAATAGTATCACTTACTTTAAAAAATATCCAACTCTGTGTAGTGTTTAAAATTTTTGAAGGCTCTGGTTTAAGTCCAGAATTTTCTAAAGGACTGAAAATATATCTGTAATATAGCTGCTTACTGTAGAATGAAATTCTCTAAGGTTTCTTTCCAAGGACACAAGATTATTTTTGTAAGCAGGAAAATGTTAAATAGATGGAATCTTTCAACATTCAATTTAGCATATAGAAATGAAACCATAGAGACACATGATGTAATATAGTTTCACTCTTCATCACCTTATTTGTAAACCAATAGAGAGATCAATCTAGTAAAGTTTCAGGGTGGTGGTGGGGGGATGGTTGGGCCACAACCAGTGGTGGTCAGGGCTAGTCCTGGTTCTGCTCTGGAAGTAATCCCTGAACTGTATTTAGGAGACTATATGCACTGTTGAAAATTAAACAAGTGTCAAATGGCCAACTATGACCTGATGTGGCTGCATAGAAAACAGTTTGCTTCCCTCCAGCCTTGTTTGTACAATTTTTGTTTGCTTGTTTTTGGGGGGCCACACCCAACGGTGCTCAGGGGTTACAGCTAGCTCTGCGATCAGGATATTTACTCCTGGCAATGGAGATGGAATTGCAAAATGGCAAAGACCAAATGGAATACCCAGAATCTAACCCAGGTCTGTCGGTCATGTGCAAGGCAAATTCCTTATCCGCTGTAATATTACTCTGGTCCCATCTGGCTCCATGCAGTCTTTTAGATCTGCATCTCTTGAAGCTACTTTTCAGATTCCTGGAGTGTAATATTCATATGGTAGTGATAACCAGTGGGATAATTGTTGGTTAAATATAAATTAATGAGTCCTGGGGATGGTGAGGCCTATCTCGGCTGGCTGGGCCAGGCTCTTGCAGCCCCTACGGCCTGGTGGGTGTGAAGCTTGCGGGGTGATGCAAAGAACTTCACAAAGCAGTCAAATGAAGTTCCAGAAGTCACAGCTTTATTTTACGTTGCTAACTTAACATATATTTCTTCATATGGCTTCTATGCTAGCCTTTTTCCTAGCAGCTCCTTCTCTGCTCCTTCTCTGGCTCTCTCTGCCTCTTCGTTTCAGCTGCTCTTCAGGCTTCCTTGTTTACTGACTCCCTTTGCTGATGCTACTGCTACTGCTTCTTTGCCGATGCTGAATTTAACTCTCCTTCTTATCCCCTCTTTCCCTCTGTAAGCCTCCTCTACCTGCCCATTCCAGGTGTGGGCAGTTCTGATCATTCAGGTGAGATAAATAAGAAGTTGGGGGAGAGGATACCCACAGATAACCATTTAAATTTACAGTTAAGCTGAAGAAGATGCCGTTTTGGTGAGAATTATGGATGCAAATTGCACTGTTTAAGACCCAGGAAAGGTCATCTTACAGGGCAGGACTCAAAGGACAGGATTCTTTGGAGACACACTTGAGGCTTCTTACACCACAAATGGGCCAACAACACTATGGAATCAACTTGGATTTCATAGAACCCTGAGTTGAGGAGAAACCCTGAGCTGCAATGCATAATGCAAACTAAATCTCTCTGAGCTGAGTAAAGCAAGAGGGCAGGGAGGAAACCAAGGAGTGGCATCAAAGAATCAAAAACATTTTTTCCAGGGGCACAGCGGTAGGGAGTTTGCCTTGCTCATAGCTAACCCAGGATGGATGCCAGTTTGATCCCCGGGCATCCCATACAGGTCCCCCGAGCCAGGAGCGATTTCTGAGCACAGTCAGAAGCAACCCCATAGTGCCGCTGGATGTGGCCCAAAAAAACCAAAACAACAACAACAAAAAAAATGTTTTCCATTTTATAAAATCCCCTTGGCTTTGCATCCAAAACAATTTTTCTAATAAAAATGCTCTTTCTAGAAAGTTTACTCAAGCCAAAATCACAGATTCAACTAACAGTTCCTCATTTGCTTTTTTTTTTTTTTTTCTAAATCTGCTCAATATTGCAACACTTGCTTGTCTCCTTTCTTCATTATGCCACAGGCAGGGAAGACCTGACCTTCCAGACTGAGTCAGAGCTGGCTATGAGTGATGTTGCTAGGGAGAAGGTTGGTAAACGAAAGAAGTGATGACTAAACTGCTAACCGAATGCTTCTCTCCGCTTCCTTCTCCCAGTACCTCTCAAACCTGAAAAGGATCAGAGCCTCCTTTCTATCTTTAGGGTTCATACTGGGTCGGTCTACTATTTATTAAACAGAAAAGAGAATGTTTCTAGGGAGGAACACCTGGCTGTATTCTAGTCATCAGACCGACTGTAGTACTGTTCACTGCACTGGAAATACACTGTGAGTGGGATAAAATCTTTGTCTGAAGGGATCCAGTAACACTATGTCCTGGCATGCAGCTCTTCCCACATCTGATTGTCCATAGAATTCAGTCACATTTCTTTCTTTAAGCAGGTGTGATTCCTGAGTGGTAAGTCAGGAGTAACCCCTGAGCATCACTGGGTGTGGCCCCCAAATCAAAAATAAAGAAATAATTAAAATAAATGAATAAAAAAACAAAGACTATAAATGCTTCATAATATAGCAATTTTACACCCAGGTATTTATCTGCAGAATATGAAACACTATTTTGAAAAGATTTATGTAGCCCTATGTTCACAACAGCATTATCCATGATAGACAAGACATAGAAACACCCTCACTGTCTATTGTTAGATGAATGGATAAAAAAAAAGTAGCCTATGTAGTCAATAGAAATAGTCAGCTATTTTAAAAGACAAAATTGTGCCTTTGAGAATATTATGAATTAAACTTGAAGTGATTATACATTGGATCTTAAATACGGGCAAGGAAGATTTAGAGAGCTAACTAGTTATTGCAGCTTCGTCACTGAGTGTTAGATCCTTTGTAGAATCAGAAATTCACTTAAACTTATTCCCTCCACCCTACCTCAACTTCACTAGGGATCTCAGACTTTGAGGTTGTCAGGATCTCCTCATTCCTTTTATCCCCAGGGATCCCACCAGGACACCTCAGTATGTGAGAGTTATGCAGCTCTGGGATTTGAACCCTACACTTAGTGCTCATTGAGTAAATGTTCTGAGTCATTGAGCTATTTTTCGATCCTTATGTTGTAGTTTCTTTTTCTTTAAAAAAAAAAAAAAGGTTTTAAGGAGACTTGAAAAGATTAAAAAAATATACAAACTGAAAAGTGTGCATATCAAAAGTAGATCAAAAGTAGACTTTTATTTATTGAGTTCTATATGTTGGTAATTTACAGCTGTAAATTTCACTCTCATCACAGGTTTCTCTGTAGCTCACACATTTTAATGTCATATTTTCTTTTTAATTTAAATATATTTTTTATTTAAGTAACATGATCATATTTGGGTTACAGTCATAACCAGAACATCCCCCTTCATATTTTCTATTAGAATTTAGTTACATTTATTAGTTAAATTTTTCTTTGACTAATGTTTTATATTTTTAGTGAAACTATTCTTCGAATACTTAGGCCTTTCCTAGTTAGTTTTCTATTATTGAAGTCAACTTAATAATGATAATAGCAAACATTTAAATGCTTCAAAATTTGTTTAGAGTTGATTTAGGGAACATTTGGTTAATTTTGGTAAATGGTTTTTCTGCACGTGAATGCCACATGAGCACGTAAACATGCTGCAGTACTGTGCATCTGTTAAATATACTAATTAATTATGTTAATATTGGGGCCGGAACAGTAATACAGCAGATAGTGCAATTGCCTCACATGTGACCCTCCCAAGTTTGATCCCTGATATCTTATTTTATCCCCTGAGCCCACCAGAAATGATTCTTGAACTCACAGCCAAATGTGACCCCAAAACAAGACAAAAAGCTGTGTTAATATCTTCTAAATATTGTGTTTTTGTTTACTTTCTCTTTTCTGGGAACAGTGCGTTCAAGTCTTTAGATCTAATTTTATGCAGCTATTTTTTCCTGTGATTTTTGTCAATTGTCAATTTGTCAATTGTTGATTCTTTTGAGGCCATATTATTAGAAGTATGCAGATATATAATCATTAAGTTAATCTGGTAGAGTCATCCTTCTAACTAAACATCTACTAGTTCAATTAAGCTGCATGTTCCATTACTAATATCAGGATAGCTGCTAGAATTATTTTTGGTTTTGTGTTATATATGTATTTTCAATATTTTATTTTAACTCTTCATGCCCTTAAGTGCTCCAGGATCACACCGGTAGTGCCAGGGGTTGTGTGGTTCTAAGGATAGAATGTGAACTTCCATGTGAAAAGCAAGTACTCAACCCTTAAGAGATATTTCCAGTCTTTTAATTCATATAAAGGATTCTTGTACTGAAATACAAGTTATATACCAGAAAATACCCTCTTAATTTTTTTCAGGTTTTAAAAAGTTGTGGGTTGTGGGAAGGTCACACTGGTGAAGGGGAGGGGTTCATTTATTTATAACTGAAACCCAACTACAAACACATGTTAGCAGTCCTGGTGCTTAAATAAAGATATTATTAAGGGCCGGGAGAGATAGCACAGCGGCGTTTGCCTTGCAAGCAGCCGATCCAGGACCAAAGGTGGTTGGTTCGAATCCCGGTGTCCCATATGGTGTCCCGTGCCTCCCAGGAGCTATTTCTGAGCAGACAACCAGGAGTAACCCCTGAGCAACGCCGGGTGTGGCCCAAAAACAAAAAAGAAAAATCAATTAAAAAAGATAAAGATATTATTAAAAATTATTTTAAAGTATTTTTTAAAAAGTTGTAAAATAAACCAGTGGTCTTCAACACCAATTTGCAGGTATAGAAAGTTTGAAAACCAATGCAGTTTGTACCTATAATCTGTGAACTGATCTGAAAATACCAGTCTGGCTTGCAGGTGTGATGAATTTGATTATCTTATTGATATTTAAATGTAGAGTTTAGTAGTTATATTCATTGTTGTGCAACCAATCTCTAACTTTTTACTGTGCAAAACTTCATTTTTGGCATTTTTCTATTAAATATAATTATTTTGATTAGTTTTGTTTATTATTATTATTATTATTTCATGGAAATTTTTTTTCAGACAACCATGGTTATTTGATTATCTGCAAATATATTTGTTTTCTACAATTTTGGTTTTTTAGGTTGTTCAAATTTGAAATTGTCTCCTGGCATGCTTTTTTTTTTTCTTTTAATTGAATACTGAATACTAGGTAAAAAAAAAAAAAAAAAAAAAAAAAAAAAAAAAAAAAAAAAAAAAAGCAGTAGATATTTGTATGATTCCCTCCAGAGAAGAGCCACTTTTCTGTTGCTAGGAAGTTTACATAATGGTAGGCCTGGATCTAATCAATAGGAGGAATGATTGTGATAAAATTTCAGTCCATTTAAGGTCTGTTATATTTTGTTCATTCTCAGACCTGGGATAGAGTCTTTCAGTTGTTAAATGTCAAGTCAAATTGTTTATCTTGATTGTTCTTGGGTATCAATTTTTATCTTTTTATTCCTGTTGAACATACCAAAAGCTGTGAGCTTAGAAATTAAATATCAGCTTGGCTAATAAGCCCTTTGATGGCTAAGTATTGGCAAATTTCTCAAAGGGCAAAGTGATTGGGAATATTCTTTCAGGTATGTGGCTCTTTAAGTGCCAGCTGCCTGCATTGATTTAAGATCCTAGTATTGTAAAATAGCTCATTTATTTTATAAAATTTTATTTATCAATTATGAGAGTGGTTCAATGGACAAATACCTGGAAGATTCCTTTAGGCCAGATTATAGTTAAAGAATGCAGATTCTTTTACTGGAAATTCAGGTTTGATCAGAACTTGCCTCCACATCTTGTTGGTGGTTATTCAGCTCTTTGAAATTTGCTATCTGTACATTTTATGCCATTAGAAGGCAAAAGATCCTAGTTAATATTTCACAAAATAATATGAAAGAGACCAGGAAACTAATAAATTACGTTCAACCTCAATGCAATCTAAGAATATATGAATAAAAACAAGGAAATGATTTTTTCTGCATCAGATTAAAAATTAATTTTATTTTTTGTGGGCATGTAAATCAATCCAAATATGTTAGCAACAATAATCACTGAAAAGTTTTCAGCACTTTCTGTGTGTGTCTTTAGCTCTTATATAGGAAGTATTATTATACAACACATTTAATTCATAAGATGTACATCTCATATCTACAAATTCTGATGTCCACTGGCTATTCTATATTTTTGTACAGAGTTAGTATCATAAACTACAAGTTAAGGGCTCCACCCCTCAGTTTTATTCCCATGTGCCAGTTGACCTAGGCAAATCTCAGGTTGACCCCTGTACTGCTGAACTACTATAAAATGGAGGGCCTCTTAATCATTCTTTGAAATGTCAATAATTTTCTGAAATGAAACACAGAATTCAGAGAATCACATTTGCCTGCTTATTGAAAAGGCAGAGTAAAGGCTACAAATGACCATTAGTTGAAGTGAAGCAAAGTTATGTTCAGAAAGATCTCAAGCACAGGAGCTTCTGTTTCTGTGAAAACTGGGTTTATCACCTGGTTGGCAAGCGATGCCATCAACCAACAGCTCACCAATCTCATTTTGGGATTTATATGGACATTTATACATGGCTGATCACTCGATTTACTCAATTTATAACATACCTCATCTTTACTTTCTCTCCAAAAACTGGAAAATATAGAACTGAAAGCTCTAAGCTTCTGATTATGGCTTGGTCTTAATCTTTACTGGCCAGTACTTATTCAGGAGCCCCCCAGAAGTCACCACAGAACATTTCTGCTATTATCCAGAAAATTTTCAGGGATTTAGAAACTCTAGGTGAGACATTCCTATTGCTTAAGAAATTACAAGAAAATGGAGCCAGAGCGATAGCACAGTATAATATTATTATGAGAATAGTGATATATAAAGTGTCTAGAAAATTTTTTATGTAAAAGTAATATGTTGTCCCTAGATTTTATTAATATTTTGGTCTTTAATCCTGGTTCTTTACTTAACATTTTCTTCCTTCCTTCCTTCCTTCCTTCCTTCCTTCCTTCCTTCCTTCCTCCCTTCCTTCCTTCCTCCCTTCCTTCCTTCCTCCCTTCCTTCCTTCCTTCTTTCCTTCCTTCCTTCTTTCCTTCCTTCCTTCCTTCCTTCCTTTCTTCCTTCCTTCCTTCCTTCCTTCCTTCCTTCCTTCCTTCCTTCCTTCCTTCCTTCCTTCCTTCCTTCCTTCCTTCCTTCCTTCCTTCCTTCCTTCCTTCCTTCCTTCCTTCCTTCCTTCCTTCCTTCCGTTTGTTTTTGGGCCACACCCAGTGAGGCTCAGGGCTTACTCCTTGCTATGTGCTCAGGGGGACTGTATGGGATGCCATGATTCACTTTTAATCAGTTTTTTTTTTTACTTTTTTTTTACTTCTTATATAGAACAATATCCTCACTTGTTTTTAATCATTCATTATATTTTAATAGGAGGAAAAGACAGTAAGAGGAGAAGAGAAAAATACAAAAGGAGAAAAAGAAAGTAATCAAGCTCAAACTGAATAATTTATAAGCTGAATAATTTATTTCTACTGAGCCAGAATAATTTTAAATTTATGATATTTTTATTTAAATTAAAATTGGATTAAAACTAATTTTTAAAGTGGTCATAAATATACTTTCTGTTGAAATTTGCAGGTAATGTATTTTGGTAAATCAAAACATTTTTGTCTTTTTTTTTTAAGAGACTTGGGTCACATTTGGAGATTCTTGGAGGTTCACAGATTCACTGTGCTTGGGGTCATTCTGGTGGTGCTCAGGGGACCAAATGACATTGGCGGTTGAAAGCTGCCTTCCTTCATGTAGGCATGCTCTCAGCTTTGTGATCTATTTCTTTGTCCTTGATTTTTCTTTCTACTCACTCTTTGTTCTTTCCTGTTTTCTCTTTTTCCCTTTCTCTTCTATTTCTAATCAAACATCACTAGTATGTAATTCAATATTTCGGGTATTAAATAAATTTTGAACACATTAACTTGGGAAAGATAAAAAAAATTAGAACTTTGAAAAATAGGTCAAATCAACATAATAATAACCTCAGATAGATTCTTAATGGTAATTTTTTAAAAAGTCAGTGTATAATACATAAAATTGCACATCATTGTGCCTCTATGACATTTGACAGTGATTGCCACAATGGAACAGTATTAGTCAACTGCAAGAAGACCTTATTAACACCAATGGTGGGGGCATAGCAAATGAGAGCAGAAGCTTAATATTATATCAGGGAATATATCCTAATGGACAGACTGATCAGTTAATGGAAAATTCCCAAGAGAAGTAAAGTTAATGCAATTGAAATATGTAATTAAGAGTGCAAAGAACACTAAAGGAGAAATAAATATATTGCTTTAATTACTTAAGCATCTTTGAATAGGTAAGTTTCCACCTTAAACATTTAATTTGTATTTTGGCAATGATAGAAACTAACATTGATACATTCTTGTTTTGTTTTGTTTCGTTTTTGTTTTGGGGCCACACCCATTGACAATCAGGGATTACTCCTGGCTACGAGCTCAGAAATCGCTCCTGGCTTGGGGGACCATATAGGATGCTGGGGGATGGAACCGCGGTCTGTCCTAGACTAGCTCTTGCAAGGTAGATGCCTTACCTTTAGCGCTACCGCTCTGGCCCTCATTGATATATTCTTAATAAAGGAATGTCTAGAAAGCAGAATTATTAAAACTAGATTTTATTTTCATTTCTCTGTCATTATATGCATTCTAGACATTCCCAGAGAATGTTCATATTTGTATTATTCTCTTTAATTTACTTCAATGTGGTAAAAATGAACTTGCCATGCTAACAGTACTACAGAAAATCATCAGATATGCATGCATTAAATATATTAGCAAGAAAACATAAAATTAAAGTCAAGTTGATAACTCTTTAAGCTAAAAATGTGCGATGAATAATTTTTGATAGTAAATATAAATTTTTAAAGCACTTCTTTTTGTGATAGATGTAAACTAAGAAGAACCAAACACCTGAAATAAACTTGTAAGAACTTTCCATAGGTAAGGTAATCTAGAGACTGGAGAAATAGTAGTACAGTGGCCAACTCTTGTCTTGTATATAGCCTAATTGGGTTCATTCCCCAGCACCAATATGGTCCCCAAGACACCCTGCTGGAGTGATCCTGGAACATGAAGCCAGAATAAGTCCTGACCACCACCAGATGTGCCAAACTCAAAAGTATGATAATCTAGATTATAAACCAAGGAATTTTAGTATAATAAACAGTGCCTTAAGAAATTAATTCTGAATTAAGCTTGTATGTGTTAAAGGAACAGCATATAATTAATATAGTTTCTAATAGCAGAATCAAATTTTTTAATTTTAATAAAAGAAAATTATAAGGCCGAGCAGTATTTTTTCTTTTAGAGGTTGTCAATGTGTGTGTGTGAGTTTGTGTGTGTGTGAGTGTGTGTGTGTGTAAATTATTCAGTTATTGAATAAAAAGGTCAGGATATTGAATAAGGCTACTGAACTAATTCTATCTTGTGCCTGAAACTCATTTTTACATTTAACTTTAAAAAGAAAACATTTTTACTGAATGAAGAGAATCAGTTTCTATGTAGACACAGCCTTCTCTAAGAATTGTACATGGGTCATTTTTTTTCTAGTCTCTAAGTCTCTAAGTTGACTTCATTGAACTCAAGTAAAAATAAAAAGTCAATGAATTCTAAAGAGTATAAGCAGTCAATCCTAGTTCATGGTCAACTGCTACTACAGATTCATCCTTCTTTCCTCTTCTCTAATCCTTAAAAAGTTTTATAAAAAAATCCCAGTTGGAATTCCTTTTCAAATGACCCCAATATTTACTGTGCCTGGGCAGGTGGGAAAAAACAAATACAAAAAGCACAAAATCTTGGTTATTTTTTATATAAATATATATATTACTTTTATTTATTATTGTTATTATTATTTTTGATTTATTTATCTATTTTGGTCGATTTTTCTGTTTGGGTGCGATTATTGAAAGTGTTGTCCCCAATTATATTTATTTTTTTTCTTCCTTTTTTCTCTTTCGTTATGTGCTATACCATGTTTCTTAATTCAAGACCATGGCGTGATTTTTGTTTGTTTGTTTTAGTTTTTGTTTTTGTTTTTGTTTTGTTGTTGGATTGTTTGTTTTGTCTGTTCTTTGAGGTGCTTATCGATATAGCTGGAGCCCTCAATTTATGGGAGGACTGCCCTGGTTTGTCTCTAAGGAGGCGAGATTGGGGAACAGGTGACTGGGCTGCTAGAGCAGTTCACATGATCTGTGGTGGTTATTCATTGAAAATGTACCTCATTATATCTGCTTTTGCTTTTCTTGGGCAGCCCTGTCAGCCAACCCACCAGCTGTTAAGCAGTTTACAAGTAAATGCATTTTTTTTTGTTGTGGGGTTTTGTTTTTTTTTTTATAGTTTATATTATATTTTGTTTAAAGTCCTATGAATGTATATGTGTGATTAAAATGGCTTTTTCTGTTTGAAAAAAAAATAAATAAAAACCATTACAAAAAAAAAATCCCAGTTGGACACAATTTGGAGATCATACTCCCTGATTTACAAATATATCATCCACCCCAAATAAATGCCTTATTTATTTTTAACCTTACCATTTTTTTCTGAATTGACAATTGTATCAGTCTAAACTTCCTTAGATCTTCATTTTAATCTGTATTTTATAGACATGACCAGAACATTTAGAATTTAAATGAACATGCAAATAAAAGAGTAAGGACAAAAGTATTTGAGGGCTGTAATAATAGTGAAGGTTATTGTGAAAGCTTAAAAGTTAATTATAGGGAAGCGCCTACCCAATTATACACCCTGCACTTACAATACACCCATTAGATATGTTTTGGTTTTTTTTTTTTTTTTTTTTTTTTTTTTTTGGTTTTTGGGCCACACCCGGCATTGCTCAGGGGTTACTCCTGGCTGTCTGCTCAGAAATAGCTCCTGGGACACCGGGATTCGAACCAACCACCTTTGGTCCTGGATCGGCTGCTGGCTGCTGGGATTCGAACCAACCACCTTTGGTCCTGGATCGGCTGCTTGCAAGGCAAACACCGCTGTGCTATCTCTCCGGTCCCCATTAGATATGTTTATTTAAACTTGCTGACCATAATCTAGGACCCATCAATGTAAATGATGCAAAATGCTTTCTAATTTGAGAAATGTTCACCTAGGCAGTTGATCTTTATGCTGAGACTTGTAAAAAAAAAAAAATAGACAAACCTGGAAATAGAGTTACTTCTACTGAAGAAATGAACAAATCAACTTGGAAATATTAGAAATTATAAAGATATCAGGCTTTATACTTGGCAAAAATTGAAATAAAGGTAACTTGATCATAGAGTATAGGCAATTTGCTGTACAGTGTCACAAACCACCATGTGTTATGCTTGATGTGTTATGCTTGATGTGTTATGCTTTTGTGTTAGAGCATTTGATTCTCACGGTGTTCACAAATCAAAACCATCATCTAGTAATCATTAATTTTCCATAGGCATACTGCCACATTCCTACATATATGTTCAGAGTAATTATTTCTGCAATTAAAGGCTTGCTTATTATTCCTTAGCAAAACATTGTCTAAATTATATTTATGACACAATGGTATTATTTGTTGATATAAAGTTATTACTACACTATGAGTTCCTTAAAACAATGAGATATTACAATTAATATATTACTAAATGGGGCCAATATCATATAGCAGGTGAGGTACTTCCTTTACATTCGCACTTTGCAGACCTGGGTTTGTTTCCTAGCACCACATATGGTCCCACTAGCTTTTGTTTTTTAAAATTTTTTTTATTGAAGCCATTGTGAATTACAAGTCTTTCACAGTTGTATGGAAGGAAGGAAGGACGGAAGGAAGGAAGGAAGGAAGGAAGGAAGGAAGGAAGGAAGGAAGGAAGGAAGGAAGGAAGGAAGGAAGGAAGGAAGGAAGGAAGGAAGGAAGGAAGGAAGGAAGGAGGGAGGGAGGGAGGGAGGGAGGTAGGAAGGAAGGAAAGAAGGGAGGGAGGGAGGGAGGGAGGAAGGAAGGAAGGAAGGAAGGAAGGAAGGAAGGAAGGAAGGAAGGAAGGAAGGAAGGAAGGAAGGAAGGAAGGAAGGAAGGAGGGAGGGAGGGAGGGAGGGAAGGAAGGAAAGAAGGGAGGGAGGGAGGGAGGGAGGAAGGAAGGAAGGAAGGAAGGAAGGAAGGAAGGAAGGAAGGAAGGAAGGAAGGAAGGAAGGAAGGGAGGGAGGGAGGGAGGGAGGGAGGGAGGGAGGGAGGGAGGGAGGGAGGGAGGGAGGAAAGGAGGGAGTGGAGGGAGGCAGGGAAAGAGGGCAAGAGGGATGGGGGAGGGAAGTAAGGAAGGGAGAAAGGGAGGAAGGAAGAATAAAAATAAAAACCCATTTACTTGAGGCCAAAGCAGTTGCAAGCAGTAAGGCATCTGCCTTGCGCATGCTAGCCTAGGAGGGACCAAGGTTCAGTCCCCCGGAGTCCTATATGGTTCCCCAAACCAGGAGCGATTTCTGAGCGCATAGCCAGGAGTAACCCTGAGCATTACCAGTTGTGGTCCAAAAGCAAAAAAAAATAAATAAATAATAAAAAACAACAACAAAAACGGAAAAAAAAACCTATTTACTTAACAATAAAATAGCATTTTCTATTTTACAGATACTCTGTCAGATCTACTATGTATGCTAGACTACTTTATCTTAAGGAACTCATATCTCAGTAATACTTTTTTAGAAGAGGGCGCATCAGGCAGTATCCAGGGATTCCTATCTTCCTTCGTTCGTTCCTTCCTTCCTTCCTTCCTTCCTTCCTTCCTTCCACTTTCTTTCTTGAATGGGTCAGAAGTTTTACTTTTTTTCTAATTTTTATTATAACACTAAGTTGTTCATAATACAGTTCTTTCAGGAATTAAATGTTCAAACATCAACTGCACCACCATTTCACCTCATAATCAAGTAAATTTTTCCTCCTGTGTGAAGCATTTTATTTCTTTTACTTGATCTCTGGAACTAATAAAAAGAAGCAATGATATTTTGCTAAATGATTTTTAAAAACTCATTTTGCCTCTATAGTCTCAATTCATCACTTTTTGTCATCATCTCAATTCATCATGACTTTTCATGATGAATTTTCTTAATTTTATTTTATTTTATTTTTTTTGTCTTGAGACCATACCTAACTGTGCTCAGGGCTTACATTTTACCCTCCAGCCCATGCCCTCCCATCATAATGTAATTTTAAATTTTTTATCCTAAGCTAGTCATATAACAATAAGAATGGCTGCCAAGTTTCATATTATTTCTATTTGGAGTGTGATGCTCCCCACTAGAATACAATATATATTTGCTGCCGAGATTCAAATATATCTGGCTTGCAGGGTTAGTGGACCTGCCAATATATTTGCATGACTAAATGAAGTCTTCTGGGAAAATCTCACACTCAACGAAAAGTCAGGCAGGGGAGACTCGGCTTAACAGATGCTCCAGGCATCTTGATTTTATGCATAGCACCTTGTCAGACTCTGTTTTTTCTGATTCACCAATACACAAGCCTTAGAGAAATGGAGAATGAATATCTACACTTTCTCTCTAGTGTGAGAAATCACCTTGCTAAATCAGTCCCCAAGATTTGTGGACAAAGCAAGTGTGAAAGTAAGGCAAGAGATACACCATGCATCAGAGCCCCAGATTTTGTGGCAAAGCAGAGATATATCTGATGAGAAAACTAATTTAAGATACAAGTGCGTATCAGAGATCCAAACATCTGGCAAAGCCAAAAACAGACTGCTAGAGATATATAAGCTTATTAAGCTGGTATCTGAGAACCATAAATCATATGGTCTCGCAGGCAATATCTCAGAAAAACAAGCAAAATCCCTTACCTTTAAGAGTGTACAGGAGGTTGGGGAAATGTTACAGAGCACAGAGTACTAAGCTTGCATACAGACGACCTAGATGGATCTCTAGCAGCCCATATGGTTCTTGGGTCCTGCTGGGAGTTGTTTCTGAGCTCAGAGCTAAGAGTAAGCCCTGAGCACAGTCAGCCAGATGTGTTTCAAAAACCAGAGGAGAATAATATATATTAAGTGTGTGGGTTGGTTGCTCCCTACAATATATCTACACGTCACTGTTTATATAAAATTTTTGTATCAAAAATGTATTGAGAATGGTGTATGTGATCGGGTTTAAGGGAAATGTGGAGGTTTATGAAATAAAATGGCCATGCAGTCCTCCCTCACTTGGGACTGTTCAGGTAGCTTCTATGTCTGGACAAGCCTCTGCATCTTTTTCTTTCTTTCTTTTTATAATTATTTAAGCACCATGGCTACAAAATTGTTTGTGAGGTTTAGTCATGCAATGTACACTACCCTTCACCAGTTCATGTTTACCACTACCAATGTGCCCAGTTTCCCTTTCCCCCCTTGCCTGGCTCTTGACAGGCATTGTACTTCTCTCTTTCTCCTCTCTCTCTGTCTCTCTCTCTCTTCCCTCCCATTCCCTCTTTATCTCTTTCTTCCATTTGTTCCTTTTTGCACTATTGTTAATGAAAGAGTATGTATTATATATATATATAATGTTATCTTATTTTCTTTTAGCACCCCATTTTTTGTCCAGAGTTATCAGTTCAGCTATCATTGTCATAGTGGTACCTTCTCTACTCTGATTGTACTGTTCCATTATTTGTGGCAAGCTTCCTTCCATGGATTGGTACTTCTGGCCCTCATCTCTATTGTTTTTGTATATTATACTTTTATTTTTCTTATATCCCACAAATCAGTAAGATTATGTCTATCCCTCTCCCTCTGATTCATTCACTCAGCATAATAATCTCCATATTCATCTAAGTATAAGCAAATTGAATTTTTTCCAATAGCTGCATAATATTATTGCATTGTATAGATATACTACAGTTTATTTAGCCAATAATCTGTTGTTGGGCACTTGAGTTCCAGATTTTGGCTATTGTAAATATTGCTGCAACAAACATACCATATTTTCAGGCATATAAGACAACTTTTTAATTCATGTAAAATTTCTTAAAAGTCGAGGGTTGTCTCATACACCGGTATAAGGCATGCTGAAACTTACTTCAGCTTTAACTGCCAGGCATCATCACTCAGTCCTCTGCTTGTCCTCTTGACACTTTCAGGGCACACAGAGGAGCTGAATTACCGAGTGCTGCATCCCATCCAGCCGCCTGGTGTCATTGCTGGTATGCGACTTTCTGGTGCTTAGTCCTCTGTTTTTATGGGACACAGAGGTGGTACTCTGTCTCCCTCTAGCTGTCCTATTAATCACTGCACCCCAGCCAGCTGCTCTTGAGGAGCCCCCTCTCCCTGCTCTCAATGTAGATCACAATTAAAAATTCACTGTCACTCATTCCACATGAAAATGTAAAATGATTGTTGGCAATCCAAAGTCTAGCTTTATTAAACATATACTGTTAAACCTTTGAGGGTTCTACTCTTTTTCTTTTACATTTTTAAATTTCCATTTGGTGTGTGTTAAAAGAGAGGTAGTCTTATACAGTGAATATAGCCTAAATCCTATGTTTTATCAGAAAAATTAGAGGGTTGTCTTACACACCCAGTCATCTTATATGCCAGAAAATATGGTAAATATGCAGAATGGGGTTTTTTTGCATGGTGTTTTTGGATTCTTAGAGTATATCCCTACAAGTGGAATTGCTGGATTATATAGAACTTAATTTGTAGTTTTTTGAGGAATATCCATATTGTTTTCCAAAAAGGCTGGACCAGTCTGCATTCCTGCCAGCAGTGAATGAGAACTTCCCGCATCCATACCAGCACTATTTATTCTTATTCTTTGTGATGTATGCTACTTTCTGTGGTGTGAGGTGATATCTCATTGTTGTTTTGATTTGCATCTCACTGATGATTAGTGATGTGGATCACTGATGATAGTGATATGTATCACTTTTTCATGTGCCTTCTGGTCATCTGTATTTCTTCTTTAAGGAAATGAATGACTGTTTATTTCTTTAAGTTCCAGCACCCATTCGTGATAAAAACTCAAATAGATGGTGTGAATAGAAGAAACTTTCTTCAATATTGCCAAAGTCATTAATCACAAACTCATTGCAAACATTATACTCAATGGGGAAAAAAACTAAAAGCCTTTGCTCTAAGATCTGGCACAAGGCAACTTTACTCCCTCACCCCAGTTCTCTTCAATATATTTCTGGAAGTTTGCCATGGCAATGAGGCAAGAAAACAGACATCAAGGGAATCCACATAGAAAAGGAAGAAATGGAACTCTGTTTGCAGATAACATGATACTGGGGGCCGGTGAGGTGGCGCTAGAGGTAAGGTGTCTGCCTTGCAAGCACTAGCCAAGGAAGGACCATGATTCAATCCCCCGGCGTCCCATATGGTCCCCCCAAGCCAGGGGCAATTTCTGAGCACTTAGCCAAGAGTAACCGCTGAGCATCAAATGGGTGTGGCCCGAAAAACCAAAAAAAAAAAAAAAAAAAGATAGCATGATACTGTATCTAGAAAGTCCTAAAGACTCCACAAAAAGGCTTCTAGAAACACTGAATTTGTATAGTAAAGTGTAAGGTTGCAAAGTTCATATACAAAATCCCTGGCATTTCTATACATAAATAATGAAAGAAGAAAAAAATATTAAATATGAACATTATTCACAATTGTGCCTCAGAAAACTAAGTACTTGGAGTCAATATAACTAAAGAAGTGAAAGACCTATACAAAGAAAACTACAAAACACTGCTTCAAGAAATTAAAGAGGACTCAAGGAAATGGAAACATTTACTTTGCTGGTAGATTGGGAGGATTAACATCATTAAAATGAGAACACTTCCCAACGAGATGTATAGGGGCTGGAGAGATAGCATGGAGGTAGGGCATTTGCCTTGCATGCAGAAGGATGGTGTTCGAATCCAAGCATCCCATGTGGTCCCCAAGCCTGCCAAGAGCAGTGTCTGAGTGTAGAGCCAGAAGGAACTGCTGAGTGCTGCTGGGCATGACCCAAAACAAAACAAAACAAAACAAAACAAAACAAAAAGCGTTGCATAGATTTTACACAATTCCTATGGAAATATGTTTCTTTTTTTATTCTTTGCTATTCGACTTTGTGGAACAGAGCTAAAGGGGCTATCCTGACTGACTTTGAGATGGTGATCTAGAACTTAAGGGCTCTAGACTCAAAATAAAAAAGGAAGGAATTGCATTATCCCTTTTGTGGGGAGAATAGCTCTAGTAACTATAAATTTTCAGAAAGTTTTAATTTTGAAAGAATTTTAGTGTCACAAAGATTAAGATTAAGATTAACAATGTGAATGAATGAGGGAAGTAAAACTCTTGTCTGGAGTACAGGCGGGGTGGAGTGGGGAGGAGGGAGACTTGGGACATTGGTGATGGGAATGTTGCACTGGTGACGGGGTGTTCTCTACATGACTGAAACCCAACTACAATCTTATTTGTAATCAAAGTGTTTAAATTCAGATATTAAAAAATAAAATAAAAAGGATTAACTTCTTTAGTTACAAATTCTTTTAGCAGTAATGGAGGCGTCATGGGTCTATAGAATGTCTAGGTAAAACTGGAAATAAAAATTTAAGGAGAACGCGAGGATTACAAAATTGTGGTCAGGTGCTGTCAGAAGAAAATGCAGTGTTACTATTAAGGTACCCTAATTCTTCAACAGGTAGGATTATACAGTAGAATATGGGCAACATATTCTGAGTCAATCCGTTTAAGAATATTATATTTTAAATACTATATTGTTAAACTATTATATTTATTGAGATAAAAGAGAAATAATGATAAACTCAACGCTAGTTAACAGAATTTATTTATATGGCCTCTAAGTTTGGCATAAATTTTTCCTGATTAACTATTTTTAAATAAAAACTTTGCTGTGATTTCTAAGTTTATTGAAACTAAAGTTCTCCTGAGTCTGTGAATGATAAAGAGTAGATGAAAACATGTTTTAGAAATTACTAAGTTTTTTTTAGTGTTTAGTGATTGTTATCTTTATTGACACACCTTATATATTTCCTTTTGAAAAATAAAATAGCACTAACTTAAAATTTTGTTTACAAATAAGATTTTATGTGATATTTCATATTAAAATAGGTTAAATAGGTTATGAGCCTAAAATCATTTTACCCATTTCTTTTGAATAAAATGCAATTTAATTGCCATAAATACTGCTGGCAGTGGTCCAGAAATTTGTCATCTAGATCTGGCAATGCCTTAGTGACAAAGAACCTGATTTTCCAAAACTTTCTTTACTTTGGCAACTCTTACAGTGAATGGCTTATAATGCTCAGAGTCAGTTAGTCAATAAAACCAAAGCCATGTCCCTGAAATATAACTATAAAAAACTTGAAAAAATACTTTAAAAAAAAAGCAGAGATTTTATTGATCCTCAGGTTTGCTAAGAAGGAACTTCTTATAGATGATTCCCTACTAAAGTTTTGTCTTGATGGAAAATTTAGTATTTCTCAAGTGGTTACAGTACAGATCAACATATTAATGGTAATAAATATATAATATATATTACAATAATAAAAACACTTGTAGGTTCACCAGGTACTATTTTTTCTAAGTAATGTTATTATTCCATTAATAATTGCATTTTCTTAAAACCATTTTCAAACTTTTTCTGCTTATTTTAAAATCTTTCTTTTAACATTTTATTGTTTTGTTTTGTTTTTTAAGTTTAAATTTCACTATGGATAAAGGCTAAAGGGAACAGAGCTATTGTACAGTGGGGAGAGCACTTGCTTTGCATGTAGCTGATCCCCCAATAATCATCCGAAGTAATTCCTGAGTGCAGAGCCAGAAGTAATCCTTGAGTCCTTCAAGGTGTAGCCCAAAAGCAAAACAAAAAGCAAAAGATAAAGAAGGCTATCTTTTCTGAGACATTAGTATTTTCTTGTCATTATTTTTTTTTCTTTATCATTATCTTGAATATACTTTACTTTTTTTTTGTTTGGGTTACTCCTGGCTATGTGTTCAGAAATCCCTCCTGGCTTGGAAGACCATAGGGGGCGTTGGGAGATCGAATCACAGTCCGTACTAGGTTAGCGCATGCAAGGCTTGTGCCTTATCGCTTGTGCCACCTCTCCGGGCCCCTGTTTGTTTTTTTGTTTGTTTGTTCGTTTTTGTCATGAAAAATAAAACAAAGGATAGAATCTAGCCTGATATTGAGAAAATAAGAAAATTCTGGAAAGTAGAAAAGGAACCAATGAAGTATTTAACAATGAAAATTTTGGGGACAGTGCTTAAGGAAATCACCATTTTAAAACACAAAAAAAGGATTCCAGTTTTAGACTTTGATTTTTAGACTTTGATCCTAAACATTTTAGACTTTGATCCTAAATACTTATCAAAGTAATCTGGTCTTCCCTTGGTAACTCAGGATTATTAAGAACTGTGAAAGGCTTGAGATTTTGCTCTTTTAGCAATCTAATAAGTGAGTTGAACATCATCAGAGGGAGATAGAAGACAAGACTCCTGGGCCAGAGAATAATGTAAGTACCACAAGCAAACAATTTGAGCAATAGCATATCTTATTTACTCTTTTTCTCTATGCTCTAAAGAGATGACACTGTCCCAAATGACACTAGAAGCAGTTAACAATATACACTGACTTACATTACGGAAGAATCCTGAGACTTAGGAATCCTGTTCAATTTTTAAAAAACGTTGAACAACTAGCATGCCTGCTCTTTGCTCTGGAGGAATACATTATAACTGTGAAGGCTATTACTATACAAAAATCTTTGAAAATACAGTTGAGAATGAACTATAATGTGGGCTTTGCTTTACTAGGGCTGTGGAATCATGTGACAACAAGATCATGAAGACAATAAGGCTTCTAACAAGATCATGAAGACCTATCTCTTTCCCAAAGCCAGGAGAAAGGTAAACATTTTTCTTTCTAAAAGGTAAACTGAGACCAACTCTCAGTGAAATTAAAACAAATGTTTGACAATCAATTTTCTGAAGAAAAAAAAAAGTAAAAACCACAATAACTGATTTATGGCATGTTGATTTCCATCTTGAAAATATTGTCATTGGCCTATTCTAGGCTGACAACATAGAGTTCAGAAGAGATGTCAGTAGCTTGCAACTGTACAATACTTCTATCAGGTATATATAGGAGACAAATAAGCTTAAAACAGTGGAGTATACTGAATTCAGTAACATCATTTGAAAATGATAAGCTTTTAGGATAATGTGTTTTATTTAATATATTATGTAATTCAAATTTAAAAATAGCCATCTTTAGCAGAACTGAATGACAAAATCTTAAAAAATAGAACAATTGACTGTACTGAATTGCATGCTAGTAAAGGAGCCAACTCCACTATTGCAAAGTCAGTATTCTTTCTTGTAAGAGCCGTGATTTCCAATTGCCCTCATTCTTTAAAACCATGTCCTTGTTGTGACAATGGTCTCGCTCTATTAGCTCATTTAAAACCTTTTTTTTTCTTTTGTTTAAAGGTAATATATTTGCATAACCTGTTTTATTTTGCAATACCATTAGTTAACATATAAGTAAATCTGAATCACTGTGTCCAAACTTGGATTGTTGGGTAGTTCACATTCTGTCCATTGTCATCATTATTGTGGATGAATATGAGCAAAAAATTCATTTTTCCCTGCGAATTTGATTGTTTTTATTTATCTCTTTCTGATGACTTTACAAATACAACTACTTTTGCAGAGTCTGTCATTTATTTTGGGAGGTTTTATAAGCTTAAAGGTAGATCAAAAGAAGTATTCAATTTCCAAATGATGGTTAATTCAGACTTAGATACATAAAAGTGTATTAAACATTATGTGCCACATACTAAGTTAACTGAATTATTTCATAAGTGTATTCATTTTAATCATTAAATAAATTTGTGAAATAGATATTTATTTTATGGATGGAGTAACAGATAATATTGGATTTCTTAAGTTCATGAGACAGGGATATGATAATTATGTGCCTCTATCTTCGTACTACCAGCATTCAATCATTAACTAATTATTAATTATTAAATATTTTCATAGCATTTAGTAGGCTTTTCTCTATAATATAAATAAGCTTGCTCTGAGTGTTCCAAGAGAAGAATTATACTTTTTAATATAAATCTTTGTTTAAGCACCATAATTACAAGCATGTTTGTAGTTGGGTTTCAGTTATAAACAGAATACTCCCCCTTCACCAGTGCAACATTCCCACCACCAATGCCCCCCTCCCTACCACTGCCTGTATTCATGACAGGCATTCTATTTCTCTCATTCTTTAACATTGTCATGCTAGTTGTTAGAATAGATATTTCCCTAACAGCATTCACCATCCTTTGTGGTGAGCTTCAAATTGTGAGCCGGTCCTTCCAGCCCTTAACTTTATTGTTTCTGGGCCTTATTACAGTAATGTCTTTAATTTTTCTTAAAACCCAGAGGTGAGTGAGACTATTCTGTGTCTATCTCTCTCCCTCTGACTTATTTCGCTCAGCATAACAGATTCCATGTACATTCATGTATAGGAAAATTTCATAACTTCATCTCTCCTGATGGCTGCATAATATTCCATTGTGTATATGTACCACATTTCTTTAGCCATTTATCTGTTGAAGTGCATCTTGGTTGTTTCCAGAGTCTAACTATTGTAAATAGTGCTGTAATGAATATGTGTGTGAGGAAGGGATTTTTTAATTGTATTTTTGTGTTCCTAGGGTATATCCCTAGGAGTGGAATAGCTGGATCATATGGGAGCTCAATTTCCAGTTTTTTGAGGAATCTCCATATTGTTTTTCATAAGGGCTAGACTAGACAGCATTCCCACCAGCAGTAGGAATCCCCATCAGCACTGATTGTTTTTGTTCTTTGTGATGTGTGCCATTCTCTGTGGTGTGAGATAGTACCTCATTGTAGTTTTGATTTGCATCTCCCTGATGATTAGTGATGTGAAGCATTTTTTCATGTGTCTTTTGGCTATTTATATTTTTTTCTTTGAGGAAGTGTCTGTTCATTTCTTATCCCCGTTTTTTGATGGGGTTATATGTTTTTTTCTTATTAAGTTCTGTCAGTACCTTGTATATTTTGCAGATTAGTCCCTTGTCTGATGGTTATTGGGTGAATAGCTTCTCCCATTCTGTGGGTGGATTATGTATCTTAGGCACTATTTCCTTTGAGGTGCAGAAGCTTCCCAACTTAATATTGTCCCATCTGTTTATCTCTGTTTCCACTTGTTTGGAGAATGCTGTTTTCTCCTTGAAGATGCCTTTAGTCTCAATGTCATATAGTGTTTTATCTACCTGTTGTTCTATATACCTTATGGCTTCAGGCCTGATAGGTCTCTAATCCATTTGGATTTTACCTTCATACATGGTGTTAGCTGGGGGTCTGAGTGCACTTTATGCAAGTGGCTAACCAGTTGTGCCAACACCACTTGCTGAAGAGGCTTTCCTTGCTCCATTTTGGATTTCTTGCCCCTTTATCAAATATTCGTTGATTGTATGCCTGTGTAATATTGTCTGAGTACTCAAGTCTATTCTTCTGATCTGAGGATCTATCTTTATTTCAATACCATGATGTCTTAATAACTATTGCTTTGTAATACAGTTTAAAATTGGGGAAAGTAATACCTCCCTTATTCCTTTACCCAATGATTGCTCTAGCTATTCATGGGTGTTTATTGTTTCAAATGAATTTCAGGGGTGTTTGATCCACTTCTCTGAAAAATGTCATGGGTATCTTTAGAAGGATTGCATTAAATCTGTACAATGCTTTGGGCAGTATTGCCATTTTAATGTTATCAATCTTGCAGATCCATGAGCAGGGTATGTTTCTCCATTTTCTTGTGTCCTCTTATTTATTGAAGCAGGCTTTTGTAGTTTTTTTGTATAGGTCCTTCACCTCTTTAGTTAAGTTGACCCCAAAATATTAAAATTTGTGGGGCACTAATGTGAATGGATTTTTTTTTTTTTGGTTATTGGGTCTCACCCAGCAGCGCTCAGGGGTTACTCCTGGCTCTACACTCAGAAATCACTCCTGGAAGGCTCAGGGGACCATATGAGATGCTGGGATTCAAACCACTGACCTTCTGCATGCAAGGCAAATGCCTTACCTCCATGCTATCTTTCGGTCCCTGGAATTGTTTCCTTAATGTCCATTTTTTCCTCTATCATTATTAGTGTATAAGAAGGCCATTGACTTTTGCATGTTAATTTTGTAGCCTGCCACTTCGCTATATGAATCTATAATTTCTAGAAGCTTTATGGCAGAGTCTTTAGGGTTTTCTAAATATATCATTATGTCATCTGCAAACAGTGAGAGTTTTATTTCTTCCTTACCTATCTGGATACCCTTGATAGAATTGTACTTTCTTTGTGAAAGAAACTCTAACAATAATCTAGTATGAAGTTGTATGCCACAAGTCATTGAGATATAAAGGAACATTATTTTTTAAAAAATAATCAGGATCTAAGCCAATAGTACAACATGTACTTTCATACAGTTGACCTGGTTTCAATCCCCAGCCATACTGAGCAGGAGTGAGCTCTGACTACAATGGATGTGACCCACAAACCAAACAAAACAAGAGGTGATCTAATACAGCTAGGTAGGAAAAAGGGGCCAAAGAAAATAGAAATGTAGACTTGGTTCACAGAACTTACTGGGTGTATGGTAGATTGGGAGAGAAGGTGATCTAAAGGAGGGTTCTAAAGTGGAGGAACCATTGGGACCTTAGCAGAGAGCAACAGGTATTGGAATAATGTATGAATGAAACCATTATTATAGTATTATAAATCAAAATTCCTCAATAAAGGTTTAAAAATGAAGTAATCAAACATTATGTCATCAAATAGAGAGTATTTGACCAAGTTTCAGCAAAATTTACCATTAGTATGATCTTTGAAAATGGTATGGAGAGGGCTAGAAAGATAGCTCAATGGATTGACCACATAACTTAAATGCAGGAGACCTACTTTCATTCTTCAGCAGTATATGCTTCCCTGAAACACTCAATAGTAAGCCCCAAACACTTCTGAGTGTGGCCAAAAAACAAACCAAAAGATAAATATGATGTTATGTACATGCAATGATTTATTTTGGGGGCAAAATTTAAACCCAGACTAAGGTCAGGGAGTTTGCTCAATGGTAGAACACTTCTTTGCATGTATGAGATGCTGGGTTTAGTCAAATTTAATCAAATTAAATTCAGGACATAATAAACCATTGAAATTTTAGAAGAAGGTGATTTTTTTAAGAGACCCAACCTACTCTACTTAGAATTTACTCCTGGGTCTGTAGTCAGTAATCACTCCTTCTGGTGCTCAGAGATTGACCTGTTATGGCCACATGCAAGGCTAGTGCCATGTTCACTATACTCTTTGTAATTACTTTATCTTAGTAATTTTTCTTTTTTTCTCAAGAAAGGAAAAAAACTAACAACAAAATTCATACTGCAGTTTAAGTATAATTTCAATGAATTGCTTGAGAATGATACGCAACTAGACTTATTTACAGTAAAATACATGAAAAAATCAGTTATCGCATTTAATTATTTTGCTGTACTTACCAAACAAAAAATACTTTTCTAAAGTAAAAGAAATATTGCTACTTCATAATAAGAATCTAGGCATAGATAAACAGGTTTTTAATTGTGAGTTTCTAGTTTTCATCATTTAATTTATTTTGTATGCGTTTAATTATCCATCCTTCAGCAGATAATATTCTTAATGACTGCTATCTTAAGATATAAATTAAAGTTGTAGAAAACAATCAGTATCTAGTGCACATACTAATTAATATTTAAAGTTTAGTATATATTAACTAAAGTGTACGTACACAAGATGCATTATGGTAATTTAATTTTAACTCATATAATACTATCGCCATTTACCAGATGAGAGAAATTTAGTATCTATATTAGTGGTGTTTTAACTCCTTTTGTATTATGGTTAAATTTATTTTTGTAAATTGGATTCAACCAAAAATGTCTTGCTTTATTATTTTTATATACATAAAATATTTAAGCATCATGATTACAAGCATGATTGTAGTTGGGTTTCAGTCATAAACAGAACAACCCCCTTCACCAGTGCAACATTCCCACCACCAATGTCCCCCCTCCCTCCTTCCCAAACCTTGCCTGTATCTGAGTCAGGCATTCTACTTCTCTCACTCATTATGGTTAAATTTTACTGAAAAGTTTGAATCTGATTAAGGAAAATATTTTAAAGAAATATATGTTTAAATATGTTTAAAGAAAATATACATGATTTTTTATATTTTCTGAAGACTTTTCCTGGATTCCTGCCTTAGATTCTCTGACCATTGTAGGGTGTAGTGGTAGTACGGCAGGTAGCGGGATTGTGTTGCATGCAGTTAATCCAGGTTCTATTCCTAGCATTGTTTATGGTTCTCCAAGCTTTGCCAGGAATAATCTTCTAATGCAGAGCCAGTAGTAAGTCCTGAGCACTGTCAAGTATGACCCAAACAAAACAAAAAAGAATATCTGATTTGGGGGTTGAGGGAATAGTACAGGAGATAAGGCACTAGCCTAACTCTGACTGACCTTAGTTTAACCCCTGGCACAACATATGGCCCCTGGTCCCTGAGCACCACTTAGAAAACTCCAAGCACTCCTGAGCTGGATGTGGCCCCTTAATAAAACTAAAGACCCCTTGACTTTGTGAGTGCTTATAAAATGCATTGAGTTTTTTTTAATAATGTATGCATGAAATGGTCATTGTAAGTCATGGTACCATAATAAAAGTAAGGGAAAATCACATTTCAATTTTAATTGTATTTGAAAGCATGAAATTTTAAGGATATAATTTTTAATAAGAATATGAAGAGTAGGGCTGAAGTGATAGCACAGTGGATTGGGAGTTGGCCTTACACAAGGCGGATCCAGGCTAGATTCCTGGCATCTCATATGGTCTGCGGAGCCTGCCAGGAGTGAATTCTGATCATAGAGTGAGGAGTGACTCCTGAGTGCTGCTTGGTGTAGCCTCAAAACCAACATAAATAAATAAATAAATAAATAAATAAATAAATAAATAAATAAATAAATAATAAAGAGTAAGTTACATCACATTAGAAATATATTTGAGGTGCCGGAGCGCAGCGGTCGGGCATTTTCCTTGCACGAGGCCAACCCTGATGGACCTCGGTTTGATTCCTGGCAACCCATACGGTCCCCCGAGCCTGCCAGGGGTGATTTCTGAGCGCAAAGCCAGGAGTAACCCCTGAGTGACGCTGGGTGTGACCCCAAAACCAAATAAATTAATAAATAAGTAAATTTGAGGTGGGGCCTTGCATGCGGTGCCCAGAGTGTCTTGAACCCAGTTTCAACAATACCCAACTCTGGTGGACTGGTGGCTTAATGTGAGGACAAGCTAATTCTGTGGTGTCAGGGACCATCAGAGCTACCCTGGAATTGCTTTACCTCCAGGGTTGAACATGATGATGCTTATAGGACTGTTTGGTACAGGGAGTCAAGATGTTAGCAACATGAAAGGCATGTGTCTTAACCCCTCTACTCTTCGATGTTGCTGGCAGGTGGAGGCATTTCTGGATAAGTCAGGTCCTGCAGTGTGGACATGACTATTTAGTGCTTGGGCCTGCAACTGGGCTCAGGCCCAGTTGTGTTTGGCAGTCACCAGGGGAACAGCTAGAAATCTCAGGAGACAATGATGTTTTAGAGCTTGAACTCCAAGTCTCACATATACTGGGCTTATGCTCTACCACCTGAGTCATTCCTTCACTTGAGAATATGCCTAGGGACCTGAGAGATAGCACAGCGGTAGGCAGGGCGTTTGCCTTGCATGCAACCAGCCCAGTTTGAATCCCTGCATCCCATATGTTTCCCCAAGCCAGCCAGGAGCAATTTCTAAGCACAGAGCCAGGAGTAACCCCTGAGCACCGCAGGGTGTGACCTAAAAACAAATAACAACAACAACAAAAGAGTGTATGTCTGTCATGAGGAAATAGTTGCTAAACACAATTTATGCCATGATTGCCAATTGAATACTATTTTTTTTATCAAAGTAACACTGGTATTAATATTTAATGTTTAGTAAGGAAGTGTGCATCACACAGATTATGATACAACCCGATTAGCTACAATGTCAAAAAGTAGGCTTCCAAGAGGCAAGATACATTTCAGTAACCATTTGTTTGTGGCAGAAAAAAGTATCTATGGAAAACAGATGGAAAAGATGTAGCTTGAAATAGTCAAAACAAGCTATGTAAAGAGATCACGTTGAAGGACTATCTAAACAAATATTAAGAGAAGTCTCCTGGGAAGCCAGGAATCCAAGCCATAACATGTCTGACGTCACGGAGCAAGAGGTAGGTCTAGATGGAAGGGACTCTAGGGAGACAGAATTCAGAGCCTCATTCCAATGTAATTTAGTCACACTTTGCTTTTCAGTCAGTAACTTTGAATTGATATATTCAAAATACTTGTTCCTTGAAATGTAACTTCCTCATGGCATGCTAAATTTTCCTCCAATTCATGAACTTTTGGATTTAAGATTCTACTTCTCTTTTTAGCTTAAGTTCTCAAGATAGTACCTGTTTTAGTTTGTTTTTGTCTCATTGGTCTCAGTTTGTTTCTCAAGATCCTACTAGTTCTTTAGGGAGAGGACTGACTGGTGGAAAGGGGTGATCATATTTTTTTATGGCAAAGGGAAAAATAAATTTTATCTACAAAGAACCTAAGCATATAGGTTCAGTATGGAGAGATCTCCAGAAGACTAGTGATAGTTATCATGGGCGATCTTTATTTGAACATTTTTTTTCTTTTGTGTTTCTCTAATTTCTTAATTTACTCAGTTGTTAAGTATGATATTTGAAATAAAGATAATCATTGTAGTGTTCTCTGTGTTTTACCTTTGTGGTTTTGTAGTTTTGTACAATTCTATCTGTTAAAAAAATTTCAAATTATAGTAATACCATGCTGCTTGAAAAACAGAAAGAAAGGAAGAATATAGGGAGCAAGGATAAGAAGGAAGATTAAAGCAGTTAAAAGAAAGCGAATCAGATACTTGAATTTTACCAGCGTCAGTAATAGCTAACCAGATTGTTTTAACTTTATGGCAATATGTGTGATGAGAATAGAGAAATGTACTGTAAACATGTCTCCAACTTTAAGTCAGATCAGTGTACCTTTTATAAGTACTTCAACATATGCAAAAAGTAGTGCTAAGTAACAGGAAGTGATAAGATATAACTACTTCCTCCTCCAAGAGTAGCACAGTAATTATAGGAATAGGTAAATGAATATAGTAATCAACCTAATATGTGTTTAAAGGTCAAATGGTGACCTGAAAATTTAGGGTAGTGATAAATAATTTGGAGTTGGAATGGGGAGAGCAGGCAGATCTTTGAGAGATATGGTGGGAAGTGCTTGGGTAAATGGAGGTAGGATAGTAGAAATTATTTCATTAGGGAATAGTTTGTAGCAGAACATATGCAGGTAGAAAGGCACAAGGTCTGTTTGGGAGACATAATTAAATCTTTTTACCTGTTTCATAATAGAGTAGTGGCAGTTACGATGAATTAATTAGATATGACATTTTATTTATTTAATATATAATTTCCTTGTTTAAGCACTATGGCTACAAACATGTTAGTAATTGTGTTTCAACCATAAAATGCACAACCCCTCCACCAGAGCAACTTTCCTGCCACCATTGTTCACTATTTCCCTCCTCCCTATCCCCTGCCTGTCTTTGAAACAGGCATTGTATTTCTCTCTCTCTTTCTCTCTCTCTCTCTCTCTCTCTCTCTCTCTCTCTCTCTCTCTCTCTCTCTCTCATTGTCATGGTAGTTGTTAGTGTAGTTATTTCTCTAACTGCATCACTTATCTAACTGCATCTAACTTATCACTCTTTGTGATAAGCTTTTCTTGAAACATCCCAGATGCCCCAAAATAGATGAGTGACTAAAGAAACTGTGGCATATCTATACAATTGGGATACTATGCAGCTGTTAGAAAAAAAATGTAGTCACAAAATTTACTTATATATGGATGGATATGGAGACTATTAAGTTGAGTGAAATAAGACATAGGGAGAGAGATTAACCAGAATATTCTGTCATATGTGTAATATAAGAAAAATAAAAGACAGTATAATAATAATACCAAAAGACAATAGAGATGAAGACCGGAAGGATCAGCCCATGAGAGACATGATAATTTAATATGCTGTGCATGTTAGAGACCTGATACCACACTGTTCCATGAACACCACTGGAAGTGACCCTTTAGTGGAGAGCTAGGAATAGCCTCAGCAAAGTTTTTTTGGGTGTGGCTCAACAACCAAAGAAAAACAAAGATTAAAGACAAACACTAAAATCTTGCATAAGTTAGTTTTGTTTTGTTTTTAGTTCATGGTTATGAAACTAGTTCCATTATCTCGGGACTGATCAAATAGGTTGTGTTTAAAAATGAGGTGGTAATTTGTTGCCCTAACCCTGTCTTTCAGCCAACTCTTATAAACCAACTCCTAGAATCCATATTTCTGAACAGAATCAAAGGCATTCCTATTCTAAGACTGGATTTAACAAAAATGTCTTCCTGCTATTCTTTTTGAAGTTTTTGTTTGTTTATTTTGGAGTCACATCTGGCAGTTCTCAGGACTTATTCCTGGCTCTGCACTCAAGGTTCACTCCTGGTGGGCTTGAGGAACTATTTAGGGAACCAGGGATAGAACCCAGGTTGCCCATGTGTATAATACAGTACTGCCCCATACTCTGGCCAGTGTTCTTTTAGCTTGGGTTGTATGTTTTCATTTATTTTATTTTTGGTGTTCTGTTATTTTGATATAGACATGACATTACATTGAATCCTTGTTTGAACTTTTACTCCAGTTCATGCTCTCATTCTAGTCTTGCCTCTTTTAGCTCTTTTTGGCACTACTTACTTCTCTTTTCATTTTGCTGAATGTCAGTATATCCTGAATCAGATCACTGGCCTTGACATAGAGTATTCTACTTTGATATTAACTTTTGATTCTGAATTCCAAGGCCTCTATTCTAGATAACCATCCATGATACAAGGATAATCTTCGATGGAGGAAATTTTGATGAAAATGGAATTCTTATTATTATATTTTATTATGTATTTAGTTCTGGCTCTGCGCTTAGAGACCACTTCTGGCAGTGCTTGGGAACTTTTTTCAGTGGTGGGGATTGAATCCAGTTGACCATGTGCAAGGCAAGCCAGCACCTTAATTCTGCATGGTTTTTCACCCCTAAATTAAATAGCTTTCAAACACCATATATATATATATATATATATATATATATATATATATATATATATATATATATATATATATATATATATATATATATATATATATATTGGGTTTTGGGTCACACCTGGCAGCACTGAGAAATCCATGCTCAGAAATCACTCCTGGCAGGCTCGGGGGACCATATGGGATGCCGGGATTCAAACCAATGACCTTCTGCATGAAAGGCAAACACCTTACCTCCATGCTATCTCTCCAGCCCCAGCAAACACCGTATCTTAACTGTGTTTTTACCATGCTTAATTATCTTGAGGCCATAGTCAATTGTTGTGAGTGGAAGAGAACACTTTTCATTACTAAATTTAAATTTTTGGCCCATTTCTCCCTGTCCTAACCCCATTCAGCTTCAAAAGATTCTATAACAGCAGATTCCTCTTTTACTCATGTTGAACACAAACTATAAGGTAAGGGTTTATCATTGTACTCCAATGTAGCTCACGGAAGGATTTGGAAGGAGACTAAATTGAGTAGAGAGCCTCTCTGAACCACCCCTCAGCTATCACCCTGTTCCCCAAATTCCCACTTCTGTGTTCCCAAGTCTTAAAAGATTCGTGTCATGATTTTTCTGTTTTCTACTTTCATTTTCAGAATGAATGTTGTATTTCTGTCCAGCCCTCTATTTTTCCAGAATTTGTTAACTTTTATTGTAAATCTCTCTCGAATTCCCTTAATAGCCAAAAAAAAAAAAAAAAAGAATCAGAAACAAAAATACCTCAAAGATAACTCAAAGGATTGGAGCTCATGCTTGCACTTCAGAGAACCAGGTTTTATTTCCAATGCTACATGGTACCATGAGCACCATCTTGAGCACCCATGTTAAGTATATCCCTCACAAGCCACTTGTTATGGCACCAAAACAAAATAAAACAAAACAAAATCTGAAGCAGCTTTGGTTTTAAGGAAAGCCATGGAATATATATATCAGAATAATTGACTTAGAATTTGTTACCTCTCTGGGATGTTTGAAGTGTTGCTTCTTACTTAGTTCTCAGAGGCATATAAAGAATTATGCATAAGATGGGGCCAGACCAATAGCACAGTGGTAAAGCATTTGCCTTGCACACAACCAACACAGGACAGACCCCGGTTCGAATTATGGCATCCCATTCCGAGCGTACTAGGAGTGATTTCTGAGAGCAGAGCCAGGAGTAACCCCTAAGCACCACCAGGTATACCCCAAACCCTCACCCAAAAGAATTATGTATAAGAACACACAGAGAGGCCAGAGTTATGGCTCAGTGGTAAAGTACATGCCTTGTACATGGAGTCCCTGCTTTGATCTCTGGTGCTACATAAACAAACAGAAACCCACACACATCTTTTATTGACAATATGTATTACATTTTTAATGTTTAGAAGAACAAATGAAGTATATGTTTTTATTAATTAGATATGTATTTTGGTATATAATTTAAGAACTGTTAACTTAAGAAAGCCTAGACTTTTCTAAATTTATATCCATAGAACTTTTCTGTAAAACTCTATGAGTGTTTAATTTTCAATTAACTATCTGAATTAACTATAATGATAATTATTTAAGTACTACTAAGATCATTTGACATCTTGCTGGAAAGTAATGTATGCTCAAAGAATTCAATGTCTTTACTGATACTTACTATGTGCAAAGCAATGTATTTTAAGGGATTTAATCCTGAACTGTAAGAGTCATAATAATGACCTCAGAATGTGTTGGATATAGAAAAATATGTGAAACTTAGCCCTAGTCCTAGTGTGAATCTATTAAGAAAACTATCCATTGACATTGCATAAAGCAGGTAGTCAATACAGTATGTTCTGGTTAAGAAAACAGTTTTAATCACAATGGCAAAACCTCTTGGCACAAAGAGATGATCCAGTAGATAGGGTGATTTACTTATACACAACCAACCTATGTTCAATTACAACTTGTTCTCCAAGCTCCACTAAAAGTAATTCCTGGGTGCAGAGCCAACCTGCAGAGCCCTGCCAGGTTTGGCCCAAAGACAAGACAAAAAAAAAATATACTCAGTTCTCAAATAAGATAAAGAATAATTATGTCCTCAAAATGCAAATTATGCCAGACTTAATTATTTCTACCAATTTGAAGAGGCAGATGCTCAGGTGTGCAGACAGATGCACATATTCACTTGGGAGCATTAATCTTGTGTTTGTAATGGGTGTGAGGAGATCATGCGCTGATTTTTGTCTATGTTATATTCTTTAACTATAATGTAGCAGGGGACCTTTTCTTAGATTTTTTTGTGTATGACCTTTACTTGAACAGTCTTCAGCAGCCCTATTCTATGGCAAAGTCCACATCTAGCATCAAGCTAATTTAAACAATGTTTTTAGCACGTAGCTTCCTAGTATGGCAAACATTAATAATTCAGTGGCTCAGTAAAGTGCCTGCCTCAGAGGCAGAAGGGGATGGGTGGGTGGGAAACTGGGACATTGGTCGCTGGAAAATGCACTGGTAAAATGTGGTGTACATTCTATGACAGAAAATCAATCATGAACAAGTTTATAACTATAGTGCTTAAATAAAGTAATTATAATAAAAAATACCATGATTTGTATTTCATTTCTATTCATTCCTTTCTGATGATATTTAGACCTCATAACAATAGATGGAGAAATTGGGAAGAGCTGTGTCCCGAGCTAGACAATGACTTTCATCTCCTTGTGATATTTGTTTGCCAACCTGTCTTCTTACTCTTTTCTTAGAGAATATATTGCTCTGAAAAGTTGTAGCATTTTTAATATATAATGCTTTTAGTAGATACTAACAGTATTTTTCATTTAGCTTGGCCCAAATCATTGTATATAATATAAATATATTTATATATTTATATTATATATATTTGTTTTGGGGCCACATCCAGAAGTGCTCAGAAGTTACTCTTGACTTGCTCTCAGAAATCACTCCTGGCAGGCTTGGGGGAACCATATAGGATGCTAGATATCAAACCTGGGTCTGTCCCATCCCAGGTCAGCCACATGCAAGGCAAACATTCTACCACTGTGCTATCACTCTGGCCCCCTTAAATAATATTTTTAGGGAGAGGTTGGGACACACCTAACTGTGCTCTCGAAGAGCTCATGGTAGTACGCAGGACCATATGTAGCTCTAGAGATTAAAGTTGCTGGTATCTTAACCACTGTGCTATCTCTCTGGTTCTAAATATATATATTTTATTTTTAGTTAATTATTTTTTTGGTTTTTGGGTCACACCCGACAGGGATTACTCCTGGCTCTAAGTTCAGAAATCACTCCTGGCAGGCTCAGGGGACTATATGGGATGCCGGAATTCAAACCACCATCCTTCTGCATGCAAGGTAAATGCCCTACCTCCATGCTATCTCTCCGGTCTTTTTTATTTTTTTAATTTTTAAGTTACTAATTTAGGAGCTGGGGAGATAGTTCAGGTATTAGGGTACATCCCTTGCATACTGGAGAGCCTGAGCAGCACTGCAACCTCAGGGTCTAGCATTCAATCTGGTTGTCCAAGTACGGTATGTCCTGGAGTGGCCTCTAGATTTTCTTAGAGCCTAGAAGGCCTCCTCACCAAACATTGTACTTTTATTTGTACTTAGTGCAAGTTAAAATAAGGCTTAGTGTAAAATGTGTTGAAAAAGATTTTTTAAAATAAAGGCTCTGTTGAAAGATTCCACAGATTTGGCCTCATGGGAAGGACCCATCTGTGAAAAATTTATATTTCTGTTGGACTCAAGACCAATAATGGCAAAATTAACTGCCACTGCAAGTCATTTATTCTGTCTTGCTGGACAGACTAAATTGTTCCCTAATTGAAGTTATGTCATGACACGAGCAGTAAAATGTGGGAGCAATAATTTACTCTCAGCTTAAAGAAATGACAGAAAATTGTCTGCTTTTTATAGACTGTGAAGTCATGTTTAAAAAGGAATGTTCCTACAACACTATTTTGCACATTAATTTGAATTACATACTTTAAAATATTTAAAAAGAACTCATTAAAAAGCACTGTGATTTTCAATAGTGTCATTTTATAAGGAAATCATATTTTCTTGAGAATAATTTTAATAATTATTTCAAGCCTTATACGTGCTTTTTTCTGCCTTTCAAATAAATCCTATAATAAAGGAATCTTACCTACCAGATATTAAGTATGAACAACATATATGCATACTCATTAAAGAAAATTCAAATGACAGAAATTCATATGTACTAACTTGGAAAAACTCTTTATAAATAAAATAAAAAACACATTGCAAAGATATATTTATATTTATGCTATATTTTTAATGAGTTGGGAAAAGAGCCAAAAACCTATGCCATGATAGAGCACTAGCACTATGTGATGAGGCCCTGGTTTCAATATACCGCACTGACGAAAAGTCCCTTTCTCTTCTTTGTCTTTCTTTTCTTTTTCTTGTTTCTTCTTTTTTCTTTCTTTTCTTTCTCTTCTTTCTTTCCTTTTCTTTCTTTCATTCTCTTTTCTCTTTCTTTCTCTTTTTCTTTTTCTTTCTCTCATTCTTCTTTCTCTTTCTTTCTTCCTTCCTTCCTTCCTTTCATTCTTTCTTTCCTTCGTATCTGTCTATTCATCTATCCATTCATTTACCTATATATGTAGATATATATTCCTATAATCAAAGATTAAGTCTGAAACATAGAAAAATAATCTCTTGATGATGGCTATAGAGTTGGGATCTGAAAGTATAAAAGAGAAAACTTGTGATTTCAAGCCCATAAAACAATAAAATGGAATTATGGCTGATGTTGTCTTTTCTTTTTTTTTTTTTTTTTTTTTTTTTTTTTTTTTTGGTTTTTGGGTCACACCCGGCAGTGCTCAGGGGTTATTCCTGGCTCCAGGCTCAGAAATTGCTCCTGGCAGGCACGGGAGGACCATATATGGGACGCCGGGATTCGAACCGATGACCTCCTGCATGAGAGGCAAACGCCTTACCTCCATGCTATCTCTCCGGCCCCTGATGTTGTCTTTTCAAAAATACTTAAGATTTTTTTGTTAGGTGCATTTATTGTTCTGTACTTAAAAAAATATAACCTTATCAAGGTTCTTTTTTTTTTTTTTTTCGGAGTTTAGGGTCACTCCCAGTGCTGCTTATGGCTTACTCCTGGCTCTGCACTCATGTCTCATTCTTGGCAGTGCTCTGGGGACCATGTGAAATGTTGGGACTCTTCATGTAGGACAAGTGCCTTACCTGCTATATTATCATTCTAACCCCAAGAGATTATTTATTTATTTTTGATTACTTTATTTAAACACCACTAATAAAGTGATAATGCTTAAAGATGAATCAAAAAGAGGAAATACTGAAGTCAGGATAAGTTTGGAGACTTTACGTGACTCTGAGAAGCACTGTGAAAGGCTGACTTGGGGCAGACAGGAGGGAATTGAGGAGGGGCTGAGGTGAAGGAACCTCTGGAAAGTGGAGAGGTCAGAAATGGTACACAGTGGATTATTCATCCGAGACTACATTGCTAACTCTCAGTCCAAGCTCTTTCCCAGAGTCTTTCCCAAGGCTTCATGAAAGGTACCATTATACCAACACACAGGCCCCACACTGAAGCTGTCAAAAAAAGGACCTTGGGTGTGAACAAACTCAGAGCACACACAGAACAGATAACAGAACTCACGTTGTCTCGTTCTATGGGGCAATCACTTCAGCTCTGATTTCCCCACTTACATGTTTTCGCATGAGACCAGATGAAAGCTACATTATCTTTGCCAAGGGCCCCTTGGGCTATTCTCTTTAGTTTAGTGACCTGAAGGTTATACATCATTACATCAGCCTCCACAGGGACTGGCAAGCAGCTCTCAGGCTGTCTCCATGGATTCAGATCATTGTAAACTGTCTGCTCAGCTTCTTTAAATCTTGAAACTCCTGCTTATTTCACCCGGCTCATAAACATGAGATGTAGCCTACCTGCAGTTCCTTGAACACAGCATCTTCATTGCCTTAAGCAGTCATTGTGAACATCACCAATTAGTGTAGTTGTGTCACACCCTTGCGTTTCTTTGAATTGGCTCTCTGTTATGTAAAGCCACACAGTGGAAACCATTTTCATCTGGGGCACCTCTTAGGAAGAACTGTTCACATTTTTGTTTTCTAGAAACATATTAAATGTCCACTTAAATATTTTGATAGAAACTTTATTCTTTCTTTCTTTCTTTCTTTTTCTTTCTTTCTTTCTTTCTTTCTTTCTTTCTTTCTTTCTTTCTTTCTTTCTTTCTTTCTTTCTTTCTTTCTTTCTTTCTTTCTTTCTTTCTTTCTTTCTTTCTTTCTTTCTTTTTTTTTCTCCCCCAATTCACAGTACAGGCCAGGCAAAGGGCCTGGGTTGAGGTGCATATGGGGTGCATTTACTGTACCTCCTCTTTCTATACAGTCAGTGTAAAGAACACAGCCTGTGGTAAGAATTGGGAGGCCTTATCTTTTCTTTTTTTTTTTTTTGATTTTTTAAATATATATAAAATTCTTTACCAGTGCAACATTCTGATGACCAATATCCCAAGTATACTTCCTATCATAACAAAATGTGACTGAATGAGGGAAGTAGAAAGCCTGTCTAGAGTACAGGCCTGTGTAGGGTGGGGAGGAAGGATGGATAGAAACTTGAATTTTTGTAGCATAACAAGGAAATCTGATGTGTACAAACAGTTGGTAAATTGTATATTGCAAAATGGAGTTCAGGAGACCATTGTTTATAGAATTTCTTTTTCATCCATCCTTCCTTCCTTCCTTCCTTCCTTCCTTCCTTCCTTCTTTCCTTCCTTCCTTCCTTCCTTCCTTCCTTTTTTTGCTTTTTGGGCCACACCCGGTGATGCTCAGTGGCTACTCCTGGCTATACGCTCAGAGATCGCATCTGGCTCAGGGAACCATAGGGGATGCCAGGGATCAAACTGAGGTCCATCTTGGATCGGCAGTCTACAAGACAAAAGCTCTACCACTGTGCTATCAGTCTGTCCCCCTCCTCACCCGTTTATAGAATTTCTATGAGAGTACAAGTACAATGTTACGATGTTCACAAAAATCTTTGGTTAAAGTTTTAAACCTCTCCAGTATACTATTTATCATCTTTAATGACTTTTATTTCTAAGGTAACAGATAGTTTCTTACAATGCAATGCAGGCATTGTACAAGCTACTTCCAGGATACTTTTAATTTTTATGAATATATTGTATCAAGTGCTCAATGTAAAAATAAAATATAGAAAATAGGGGCCAGAGCGATGGTGCAGCAATAGGACGTTTGCCTTGCACGCGATGTGGCGGACCCAGGACCGGCCTCGGGCCAATATGGTCCCCAAGCCAGGAGTGATTTTTGAAAGCATAGCCAGAAGTAACCCCTGAGTGTCACCAGTTGTGGCCCAAAAAAAAACAAAAAGAAAATCTATAGAGAATAATTTTAATAATATTTAAAATGTTAAATATTTAAGTTGAACTGATTAATGTTAAGATCTGATCCCTTTTTCTCTAGTAATTAGGATAGGTAAAATTATTACTACATGTAGCATCAACATCTCCAAGTAGCTGCTTACTGAAGTATGAACATGCAGCAACAATTAACCTGCTATTTGCTTCTCTAATGCAATAGACTTATACAATTGGACTTATACAATTAAGGTCATCTGGTTTGATCAGAGGCCTGATGTCTTATTTTGAACTTGAGTTATTTGTCCAATGTCATAAAGAAGAAAATGTATTTTTCCTGATATTTAGCAGCAAACAATTTTTATGTTTTGTTGCTGAAGAGCTTAGAATTTTGAGCCTTATATCATTTTGCATATGAGAAGATTAATATGATTTTTGGCAGCTTTTAAAAAGGTAGGATGTGGCTGACAGAGATACAGAATTATAAAGTGGTTGATAGTTCAGTTTGTGGCATACAATGTTTCAACACCCATCCCTTAACCAGTATTCATTTCCTGTCACCTCCATGCCTGCCCCCTATGGCAGACGACCACCACCTCCTCCTCCTCTCCTCCTCCTCCTTCTCCACTTCTTCTTCTTCTTCTTCTTCTTCTTCTTCTTCTTCTTCTTCTTCTTCTTCTTCTTCTTCTTCTTCTTCTTCTTCTTCTTCTTCTTTCTTCTTCTTCTTCTTCTTCTTCTTTCTTCTTCTTCTTCTTCTTCTTCTTCTTCTTCTTCTTCTTCTTCTTCTCCTCCTCCTCCTCCCTCTTCATCCTCTTCTTTCTCTTCTTCATCCTCCTTTCTTCTTCCTCTTTGTCTTCCTTTTCTTCTTCTCCTATTTCCTCTCCTTTTTCTTCTTTCTTCTCCTCCTCATTCTCCTTTCCTCCTCCTTCTCCTCCTCTTCCTTCTCCATCTTCTCCTCCTTACCTTTTCTTTTTTTCTCCTCCTCATCCTCTCCTCTTTCTCCTCCTCTTCCTCTTCTCTTTCTCCTCCTCCTTTTCCTCCCTTTCTCCTCCTCTTCTTTCTCCTAATTCTTCCTCCTCCTCTCTCTTCTTTTCCTTCTCTGTTCCTTTTTTTCTTTGTCTTCTTTCTTCTTTTTGTCTTTTCTTTTTCTTCTTCTCCTCGTTTTCTTTCCTTTCCTCCTCCTTTTTGCCTTCCTTTTCTTCTTTTTTTCTCATTTCTTCTTCTTTATTTTTCTTTTCTTCTTTTCTCTATCTCAATCTTTTCTTCTTTTTTCCTTTTAGGCATGATGGTTTGCAATACTGTTACTGAAGAGATATCAGGCATATTACTTTACTTCCTTTCAATTCCTAGTTCTTGTCCAGAGTGATTATTTAGAACTATTATTGTTGTTATTATTATTATCATTATTAAAGTAGTCCTTTCTCTGTCTTCACTGAACTTTCCACCCAACATTTCTTTTGTCTTTGGGTATTACTCTATTGACTTTTTCTTTTTATGTCCCGCAAATGAGTTGTGATTATTCTATGTCTGTCCCTCTCCCTCTGACTTATTTCATTCAGCATGCCTATCCATGTATAACCAAATTCATGACTTCATTTTAAAAAATTATTTTTAACTCAATCTGTTACTTAACTGGGTTCATTTTGTTTCAGTTCCTTTTTATTTTCTCTGTCTCTTTCACTCCATATACACAGGCATACAGACACACATACATAATAAAATGAGTAAAATACTCTAGTGGTAACATATCAGAAAGTATTATTAGAAAGTTTTAAATTTTCATTAGTTTGTTTTACTCAGGTTACATTGGTTTTAAATCATATGCTTTAGAGATTCACATTTCTTCAAATGTATATTATCTTCTCATGTTTTCCACCAAAATACTAGAAACTTTCTCTGGTTTACTGGTGCTTCACTAATCTTTGCTCCTAACCTTTGCCTTGTATGGTAATATCACTTCTGCTGTAAGAATTCAAGGGTTTTTTTAGTCTGTTTTTTGTTTGTTTCTCTATATTCCACATATAAATGACATTCTTTTGACTCATTTTGCTTAGCATAATTCCATTCCCCTAGCTCTATTCATATTCTATTCATATTGCAAATAGAAAGTTTGATACAAGAATATCTAAGTAGTATTTCATTGTGTATATAACACAGCTGTTTTGTAAAGTATTTTTGAAATATTTTTATATATCACTTATTTATTAGTAGAGAAATGTAATGAGATTTTAACAAAATTCTCTAGAATATAGCAAGATTATGAAACTATCTTATTATCATTTTCTACTTGTTTTCAAGTTTCAGTCGTGCATCATGGAAAATCAACATCTTTATCAAACTCTCATCAGTGAGCACTTAGGTTACTTAGGTTATTTTTCTATCTTGTACTAGAACTTAATGCAGTGAATTTAAGGGTTAGCTTTTGAATTCATAAACTTTTTGTTTTTAATTTTTGTTTCTCAGTAACATCTGTCAGTGCTCAGAGACCCATTTCTTGCTTTGTACTCTGGAGTGACTCTTGGCAGTGCTTGGAAGACAATATATGGGACTTGAATTCCAACCAAGAAAACTGCATGCAAGGCAAGTAAGTACCTTATCTCCTATATCTCCAGCCCCATGAATGTTCTTATATTCTTTGTACCATTTTCTACCTTTATATCATTTTTCATAGAGACCATATCACTTTGTAGTCCCATCAACAGTGTGGTAACATTCCTTTCTTCCATCCCCTTACTGCACTTCTCTCTGCTCTATTTGATCTAAGTCATTCTCACAAGTGTGAGATGTCATCTCATTGATCTTTCCCTGTGTTAAGAACAAGTGACAAGTAGCACTTTTTTCATGTGCCTGTGGTTATCTATATGTTTTCTGTAGAGAAGTTTTCTAGGTAAATCTCCTATTTTTTCATTGGGCCATTTGTCTTTCTGTTATTGAGTTGTATGAATAAGACTTGTTTTATTTAAGCCTTATGCTATGCTTTGAGTGGTGCTTGGCTGGTAGTTTTTATTTTATTTTATGTTTGTTTTTTGGGGTCACACCCAATGGTGCTCAGGTGTTATTCTTAGTTTTGTGCTCAGAAATTATTCTTGGCAGGCTTGGGGGACCATGTAGGATATTGGGGATCTCGAAATTGAGTTGGCTGTGTGCAAGGCAAATGCCTACTCATTATGCTATCTCTCCAGTCCCCTTGGCTGGTAGTTTTATAGTACTTTGTTTCTTTCTCAATGCAGCAGATGTCCCAGAATATAAGTTCTGGTGTATATTTTCAATGCTCATTGACAATAATCACTAGTTTGAGTTGATTGGAAAGTCCATTTCTCTGTCCTTAGCTATAAACATAGATTAGTCATGCTTCATTTCCTAGCAAAATATTGACTTTGAAGATCCAATTACTCATTTTAAAAGAACTCATGTTGAATAATGAAATTAATAACTATTAAAATGCAGTCTAGGCTTAGGTATAGAGCATGTGCCTGGACATATGCTGGGTTTAAGTTCTATTCTCTGAATACTGTGATGAGTACAACTAGGAGTAGCCCTAAAACAAATAGAACAATAACAATAATAATAAATAAAATTGATAAAAAATTTCATCTAAGGGAATAATATTTCATATGTATATGAATATTTACTATTTACAGATAAGCAATTAGGCAGCTGCCTAGTTATTTGTACTTACAATTGAAGCAAGCCAGGCTTTGTGACAGCCATATCCTGCACCTCAGGCACTTCTGTGTGTATGTATGTGTATGTGGGATGTGTGTGTATGTGTGTATGTGTTGTGGATCACACTCACTAATGTTCAAGACATTACTAGTTCTGTGCTCAGGGATCACTCTGTTTGATGTTTTCACATCCGGATGTTAGGACATCAGCCTATACTTTTGATCACATAGTGTTCTATGTCCAGGCAAAACTTAAAGTATTTTGAACTTCTAACTGTTAACCATTGCTTGTTTTAAGCAGAGTCTGAGGCACTACAATCAAGACAATTGCCTGTGTTGTTTTGGTAATTGGTGTGCCAGATCATGGATATCTGATCATTTGTATAAAATGGCATATTTATCTCTGAGGTCATAGATCAGGAGGTGAATAGTGAATCATAAAAATAAAATAAAATAAAATAAGTGAACTTGGGATGTATGCTTTTGTTTTCTTCAGGAGATTTGGGTCATACCTGTCAGCCCTAAGTTGCTACTACCAGCTCTGTGCTTAGGCACAGGGAAGGCCACTCCTGACAGTATTTGAGGGAATCATGCACAAGTTGCCGGAATTGAATCCAAGACTTCTTTCTATGTGCAAAGCATGTGCTCAGTCTATTGAACAATCTCTCCAGCCCCAAGAATTTGGGTCTTTTTTATTTTCCCTGAGAAACTACATATTCCTTATTATGCCTTAAAAAAATTAGCCACATTTTCCACATGATGTCAATTTAGACATTGTTTGAAGAGGAAAAAATTCTGTTGGTCTAAACAATTTTGATGTTTTTGATAAATATAATTAAATAATTGTCTCATTTTTGTTTTTGTTTTTCTTTACAACCATTTTATTCCACCTAGGGTTGTGGTTTCTCTTTTGGTCAATGATTGTGGACATTTTGTTTCTGAAAAAAATGTAATAGGTTCCATGATGATATATTTTCTACTATAAATTATTTTTAGTGAGACTAAATTGCCTTTCTACCATAATCCTTAGTATCTCAGTCTATTAACTATTAAATCAGGTGAAAGTCATTCTGAGTTACTGAAACTATAAATATTCTACTTGTTTAATGGCTGTTTGTAACCAGAAGAAATAAAAAACTAAGCTTCTAATTTTACATGCAAAAGGGGGAAAATAATGATATTTAGCTTTGCCTAAACAGAGTGCTTTCTTAGGTTCATTTTTTAAAACCTTCTGCCAGTAGAAGTCAACTCTTTTGGGAAGCCAGAACTGCCTGCAGCCATATGCACCCATCTGTTCTTTACAAACTTGCTTTGGTGCTTTTTACATACAACCAATGAGTGCCTGTGCTACCACTGTAGGTGTTTAGACTAGGCAAGCCTGAGTGAGATAAAGGAACATTTACAGATATGTATGTAATAAAAGAAAGCCAGTGCAAAAGGATTTTCCTAACATATCCTTGTTCTGCCCTGTCAGTGGTCTGCAGTCTTCTGCTGGCTCTGTACTCTGCTCTTCTATAATATGTTTTTGGTTTTGATAGACATTGCCAATTGTTGTGCAGTTGGCATGCACATATAAGATCAAGCTTATCTGGTATTCCCCAATTTTCTTTTCAAGGAACACCATCCTTCTATTCTTTCTTGATTCCTTGATGTGTCAGCAACTCTTCCTTGGAAAAATTGATGTTCCTAAAGTACCCGTTACTCAGACAAGATCTAAGAATTTGTAGAAAATGAATTGAGATAAAACATAATTGATGTTTTTTCTTTATAACAATGGTTTCTAAATCTTTTAATTTGACTGTTTAGTCCCTGGATTCTAAGGTGACAAAAATTAATTTTTTTATTATTACTATTTATTTTCATTTTGGGGCCACATTTTGCAGAGCTTACTCCTGGCTCTGCAATCAGGTATCACTCCTAGTGATGTTTGGAGTACCATATATGGTATATATGCCATATACTAGGCAAAATGCCCTATCCACTCTAACAAGTGTTCTGGCCCATCAATAGTGAGTTATAATAATGATTCCTTTCTAACATTTTATTTAGACTAAAAACAATAAAGCTTTTTTTTTGAAATTATCATAATGGAGTTTTACTGGTTAGATAAAATGAGAGCACACAGAGTTAAAATCATAGAATCATCAAGAGAGATAGGCTGGCAGTTTAAACAATAGAAATAAATTTTCTTGTAATTGTTCAGACTAATGCCTGAAACCCAAACATTGCCAAGTCACTTTCTTCCAATGCCTTTCACTTTAGCTTATAATAGTTCCACCCCAGTATTTATATATGCCTTTACTCTATGTCTTAATCCCTTTTACAAGAATATCAGTTCTTTTGGGGGGCTGAGGGCAGAGTCAGCAGTTTTCAGAGTTTATTTCTGTCTGTGTACTCAGAAATTACTCTTAGAGATGCTCTGAGGATCATATGGGATGCCAGGCATTGAACCCCAGGCGGCTCTGCACCTTACCTGCTGTATTATTGAATTGACTTGAATATCAATCATTTTGGATTAAGATCCATTTTAATAGCCTCTTTTAACCTTATTTATTCCTTTAAGGACCTTATCATCAAATAGAATAAAATTCTGAAGTACTCTATGTTGGTATTTGAAGGAGGCATTAATTAGTCCATACAGAAAAATCAATGTTATAATAAGAATTATAAATAGGGTGCAAGCAAATTGATTTAGGAATATTCAAGGAAGAGAAATAATTACAGGCATTGAAAATAGTCCAATCCATTTGAAAATCAAAAGATTAACAAGGAACTCCACACTGCATACAATTACTTTACAACTGAACCTGTCCTCCACCACAAGACACAGAGACAAAATAGAACAGTACAGATAAAGTGATGCAGACAGTCACAAATAAAATATGTAACATACATGTGTCCTTTCATAAAAAGCACTCAGAATAGTAAAGAGATTCTTCAAGTTCATTCCCAGGCAACAAAACCAGCAGCTAAGAAATCTTTTAATGGATTTGACCTTTGGAAGAAACCAAATTGACTGCATTGAACTTTACTGCCATGCCTAGGTAGTAAGCAAGCAAACAACAAAAACACAACCAAAATGATTTTCAAAAGCTAACATTATTTTCATAAGAAATCTGTTCTAATGCAAAAGAATGATATATTGTATATACTGGAAACAGTATGTAATCCTATTATTAAAGGAGACAATGTTCACAGCAATATTTTCACTCTCATAACAAATTGGAATGCTCACACTGGGGAGGATTAACTGCTGGTAATTTAACAAACCTATTTTAGCTTATCATCATTCTGTGCTACAGATAGCAATATGTATTTAAAAATACAGTACAGGTAAAAAAATACAGTACAGGTAAAGCAGGAAAAGTCCTTTCTAAAAAGAAAAAACACAAGATATTTGCACAAAGTAACTCATTCATTAGCAATCAGAAATACATAATAAACCACCATTCAAAGAGTCTGAATCTTTAGACAAAAAAAAAAAAAGTGAAGGAACTTCGAGTTTAATTATCATTTGCATAAATATATGCTAATTATATGCTTTATGTCTCTCTCACGCATTCTTTATTAGTTCAGGAAAATTGCATTATTAAAGAATGTTAAGGGAGGGGCCGGGTGGTGGCGCTAGATATAAGGTGCCTGCCTTGCCTGCGGTAGCCTTGGACGGACCTCGGTTCAATCCCCCCGTGTCCCATATGGTCCCCCAAGCCAGGAGCAACTTCTGAGCACATAGCCAGGAGTAACCCCTGAGCGTTACCAGGTGTGGCCCAAAAACCAAAAAAAAAAAAAAAAAAAAAAAAAAAGAATGTTAAGGGTCCAGAAAGATAATGCAGTGGGTAGTGCACTTGCTTTGCATGCACTGACCCAGATTCTATCCCCAGAGTCCCATAAAGTCCCTTAAGTATTACTGGAAATATTCTTTTTTTCTTTTTCTGGTTTTTGGTTTTTGGGTTACAGCCAGTGACGCTCAAGGGTTACTCCTGGCTATGAATCAGAAATCGCTCCTGGTTTGGGGGACCATATGGTCCTCCACGGGATTGAACTGTGGTCCATCCTAGGTCAGCACGTGCAAGGCAAACACCCTACCGCTTGCGTCACCACTTTGGCCCCTACCACGGGTAATTTTTGTGTGCAGAACTGGGAGTAATCTCTGAGCCTCCCAAATAAAAACTAATCAAAAACCAAAACAATAAAAAATAGAAAATAATTTAGTTCACAAATCATAATCCATTGTACTAGAGAACCAAATGGATGTTTTTATGCACAGATATAAAACAGAGAAATAGGAGTCTACTTAGTAATGACAGCTTAAATGTAGTTTATTCCAATATAGTAGTTTCAATTGTATAGTAAATGAATTCAATTGCTAGCAACATGTGAATTTATTTAATAGCACTGTAGATTTTTAGTAGAAATTATTTGTAGATTTCTATTGAAACACTTTAAATCACATTGTTTTCCTGATGGTGAGCTTTAAGAAAAATGCTATAATTAATTGCAGGTGGGAAACAATCATATCACATAACTATTTTCATTGATAGCCAATGTTGTTGACTTAGATCAAGCATAACAATGTGTGTCTGTTTAGGTACACACATTAGGGATTATACCTGGTAGTAACAGGGATCAAACCAAGGTCACTCACTTAACCCTTGTATTATCTCTTTTACCCCTCTTTTTTGTTTACTGACTTTCAGTATTTAACAATGAATGACACAGATTAAAAAACTAAGGGACTGTCTCAGTTTTCAGAATACCTATTCTTAGTTTCTTCTTTAGGTTTGGGAAGATCACTTATCATTTCATTGAATACGATGTATGGTCTCTGGTCCATATATCTCTCTTCATCCTCTGGCAATCGCATTCCAATAATTGATGTTTACTGTTCCAGTGAATCTGATATATCTCATAAATAATCTTCATTTTTATAAGATTTGTTTCTCTCATTTCTTCCATTTGAGTCACTGTTGTGATATATCTACTTCTGTGGATTGAGTATACTTGCTATACTTTTTATATTCGGTTGAATTTCACATTTTATATGCAGAACTTATCTGGAAAAATTGAAATATCTTCAATATCATTTTGGTCTTTTATTTTTTTAAATAAATGAATCTTGAACTATTTTTGCTGTGTTTAGTTGAGATCTCTAATTCTACACTTTATTTAATTTTTGTTATCATGTTTATCATGTTATTTGCTACATTTTTTTGCTATGTTTGTTATCTTACCTCCTCCAGTATTATGTCTTTAGTTCACCTTCAGGAGACTTCGAATTTTCTCAAGAAATTATTTTTCATTTATTTAATTTTTAAAAGCTATAATTTAGGACATTATTTTATATGTTTTTATATTTATATATATGTTTATATATTTTTCTTATTTTCCGAATCCTTGGCTGACCTATATATAAAAATTTAAACTCAGTTATGGTTCACATAATACATTTCATAAATGTATCAAGGATTTTAGTTTCTTTAATCTAAATATATACTTAAAACTATAAAATCTTTAGGAATTTATTTGGATGCAATTTAATTTTTGTTACATAATGTTTTATTGTCATTCTAATTTTTTTAAATTATTATCTTTATTTAAACAACTTGTTTACAAACGTGATTGTGGTTGGGTTTCAGTCATGTAAAGAACAACCCCCTTCACTGATGCAACATTCCCACCACCAATGTACCAAATCTCCCTCCTCCCCAACCCACCCCTTCCTGTACTCTAAATAGGCTTTCTAATTTCCTTATTCATTCACATTGGGTTTTTTTTTTCAGTTATTTCTTTTTTTTTAACAACTTTATTACATACATGATTGTGTTTGGATTTTAGTCATGTAAAGAACACCACCCATCACCAGTGCAACATTCCCATCACCAATGTCCCAAATCTCCCTCCTCCCCACCCAACCCCCGCCTGTACTCTAGACAGGCTATTTCCCTCATACATTCTCATTATTAAGATAGTTCAAAATGTAGTTATTTCTCTGACTAAACTCATCACTCTTTGTGGTGAGCTTCATGAGGTAAGCTGTAACTTCCAGCTCTTTTCTCTTTTGTGTCTGAAAATGATTATTGCAAGAATGTCTTTCATTTTTCTTAAAACCCATAGATGAGTGAGACAATTCTGCATCTTTCTCTCTCTCTCTCTCTGACTTATTTCACTCAGCATAATAGATTCCATGTACATCCATGTATAGGAAAATTTCATGACTTCATCTCTCCTGACAGCTGCATAATATTCCATTGTGTATATGTACCACAGTTTCTTTAGCCAGTCATCTGTTGAAGGGTATCTTAGCTTTTTTCAGAATCTTGCTATAGTAAATAGTGCTGCAATGAATATAGGTGTAAGGAAGGGATTTTTGTATTGTATTTTTGTGTTCCTAGGGTATATTCCTAGGAGTGGTATAGCTGGATTGTATGGAAGCTCGATTTCCAGTTTTTGGAGGAATCTCCATATTGCTTTCCGTAAAGGTTGAACTAGACGGCATTCCCACCAGCAGTGGATAAGAGTTCCTTTCTTTCCACATCACTGCCAACACTGTTTATTCTCATTCTTTGTGATGTGTGCCAATCTCTGGGGTGTGAGATGGTACCTCATAGTTGTTTTAATTTGCATCTCTCTGATGATTAGTGATGTGGAGCATTTTTTCATGTGTCTTTTGGCCATTTGTATTTGTTCTTTGTCAAAATGTCTGTCCATTTTTCTCCCATTTTTGATGAGATTAGTTGTATTTATCTTGTAAATTTTGGTCAGTGTCTTGTATATTTTGGAGATTAGCCCCTTATCTGATGGGTATTGGGTGAATAGTTTCTCCCACTCAGTGGGTGGCTCATGTATCCTGGGCGCTATTTCTTTTGAGGTGCAGAATCTTCTAAATTTAATATATTCCCATCTGTTAATCTCTGCTTTCACTTGCTTGAAGAGTGCAGTTTCCTTTTTGAGGATGTCTTTAGTCTCAGTGTCCTGGAGTGTTTTACCTACGTGTTGTTCTATATATCTTATGATTTCGGGTCTGATATTGAGGTTTTTCATCCATTTGGATTTTACCTTCATACATGATGTTAGCTGGGGGTCTAAGTTCAATTTTTTGCAAATGGCTAGCCACTTGTGACAACACCACTTGTTAAAGAGGCTTTCTTTGCTCCATTTAGAATTTCTTGCTCCTTTATCAAAGATTAGGTGTTTGTATGTCTGGGGAACATTTTCTGAGTATTCAAGCCTATTCCACTGATCTGAGGACCTATCCTTATTCCAATACCATGCTGTTTTGATAACTATTGCTTTGTAGTACAGTTTAAAGTTGGGGAAAGTAATTCCTCCCATATTCTTTTCCCAATGATGGCTTTAGCTATTCTAGGTTGTTTATTGTTCCAAATGAATTTCAAAAGTGCCTGATCCACTTCTTTGAAGAATGTCATGGGTATCTTTAGTGGGATCGCATTAAATCTGTACAATGCTTTGGGGAGTATTGCCATTTTAAAGATGTTAATTCTGCCAATCCATGAGCAGGGTATGTGCTTCCATTTCCGCGTGTTCTCTCTTATTTCTTGGAGCAGAGTTTTGTAGTTTTCTTTGTATAGGTCCTTCACATTTTTAGTCAAGTTGACTCTAAGATATTTGAGTTTGTGTGGCACTATTGTGAATGGGGTTGTTTTCTTAATTTCTATTTCTTCCTTATTACTATTGGTGTATAGAAAGGCCATTGATTTTTGTGTGTTAATTTTGTAGCCTGCCACCTTGCTATATGAGTCTATTGTTTCTAGAAGATTTTTCATAAAGACTTTAGGGTTTTATAGGCGGAGTATCATGTCATCTGCAAACAGTGAGAGCTTGACTTCTTCCTTTCCTATCTGGATTCCCTTGATATCTTTTTCTTGCCTAATCGCTATAGCGAGTACTTCCAGTGCTATATTGAATAGGAGTGGTGAGAGAGGACAGCCTTGTCTTGGGCCAGAATTTAGAGGAAAGGCTTTCAGTTTTTCTCCATTGAGGACAATATTTGCCTCTGGCTTGTGGTAGATGGCCTTAACTATATTGAGAAAGGTTCCTTCCATTCCCATCTTGCTGAGAGTTTTGATCAAGAATGGGTGTTGGACCTTATCAAATGCTTTCTCTGCATCAATTGAAATAATCATGTGATTTATATTTTTCTTGTTGTTGATGTTGTGTATTATGTTGATAGATTTACAATGTTAAACCAGCCTTGCATTCCTGGGATGAAACCTACTTGATTGTAGTGGTTGAAATTCTTAATGAGGCATTGAATTCTATTTGCGAGGATTTTGTTGAGGATCTTTGCATCTGTATTCATCAGCAATATTGGTCTGTAATTTTCTTTTTTTGTAGCATCTCTGTCTGGTTTAGGTATCAAGGTGATGTTGGCTTCATAAAAGCTATTTGGAAGTGTTCCTGTTTTTTCAATTTCATGAAAGAGTCTTGCCAGGATTGGTAGAAGTTCCTCTTGAAAGGTTTGAAAGAATTCATTAGTAAATCCATCTGGGCCTGGACTTTTGTTTTTGGGCAGACATTTGATTACTGTCTTAATTTCCTCAATAGTGATGGGTGTGTTTATATATGCTACATCCTCTTCATTCAACCGTGGAAGATTATAAGAGTCCAAAAATGTATCCATTTCTTCCACGTTTTCATTTTTAGTGGCATAGAGTTTCTCAAAGTAGTTTCTGATTACCCTATGGATCTCTATTATATCAGTAGTGATCTCTCCTTTTTCATTCCTAATATAAGTTATCAAGTTTCTCTCTCTATCTCACTTTCTTTGTTACTTTTGCCAGTGGTCTATAAATCTTGTTCATTTTTTCAAAGAACCAACTTCTGCTTTTGTTGATCTTTTGGATTGTTTTTTGGGTTTCCACTTTATTGATTTCTGCTCTGTTTTGTTATTTCCTTCTGTCTCCCTATTTTTGTGTCCTTTTGTTGAGCACTTTCTAATTCTATGAGCTGCGTCAATAAGCTATTCAGGTATGCCCCTTCTTCTTTCCTGATGTGTTCTTGCAAAACTATAAATTTTCCTCTCAGTATCGTTTTTGCTGTGTCCCATAGGTTCTGATAGTTTGTGTCTCCATTGTCATTTGTTTCTAGGAAGGTTTTAATTTCCTCTTTGATTTCATCTTGGACCCACTGGTTATTCAGTATTAGGCTGTTTAACTTCCAGGTATTAAAGTTTTTCTTCTGTGTCCCTTGGCAGGTCACATATAATTTCAGGGCCCTGTAGTCAGCGAAGATAGCCTGCAAAATTTCTATCCTCTTGATATTATGGAGGTATGTTTTGTGTGCTAACATGTAGTCTATCCTGGAGAATGTCCCATGTACATTAGAGAAGATCGTGTATCCAGGCTTCTGGGGGTGGAGTGTCCTGTATATATCTACTAGGCCTCTTTCTTCCATTTCTTTTTTCAAGTCTAGTATATTCTCATTGGGTTTCAGTCTGGTTGACCTTTCAAGTGTTGACAATGCTGTGTTGAGGTCTCCCACAATTTTTGTGTTTTTATTGATATTATTTTTCAGATTTGTCAACAATTTTATTAAATATTTTGCTGGCCCCTCATTCAGTGCATATATGTTTAGGAGAGTAATATCTTCCTGCTGTATGTATCCCTTGATTAATACAAAATTTCCATCTTTATCCCTTACAACCTTCCTGAGTATAAATTTTTCATTATGTGATATTAGTGTGGCCACTCCAGCTTTTTTATGGGTGTTGTTTGCTTGGATGTTGGGACGCCGGGATTTGAACCAAGTACCTTCTGCATGAAAGGCAAACGCCGTACCTCCATGCTATCTCTTCGGCCCCGCAAGGTATATCTCTTATTCGTAACAATTTCTTAAAGCTTACTCTGGGGAGTAGGAAAATTTCATATTGGACTGAGAACATGCTTTGTATACTGAAAGATTGTATTCAATAACTGGCCTTGCATGATCCTTGAATTTCTAGACATCTAATCTAGAATTCTTTTCCTTATACCTAAGAACTTCACTTAGTAATTTCAATGTGTTTATTAAAAATTAAGTCTTTTATATTGTGTTGTTCTGAAAAAAAATTTTGTAGCTTACAGAGGAAAACTCTTTAAAAATTAGAATTTTATTTCAATACCATCATTTGCATTATTTAATTTTGTTTGTGAAATTTCCAGTAGCAGACACAATCAAATGTTATTCTGAGTATGTCTGGGAGAAAGTTTCAGAATGAGATTAACATTTGAATTGCTAGACAGAATAAAGCAGATTATGTGCGTGGGCCTCATCTACGTGGCGCTAGAAGTAAGAAGTCTGCCTTGTAAGCACTAGCATAAGACGGACCATGGTTCGATTCCCCGGTGTCCCATATGGTCCCCCAAGCCAGGAGCCATTTCTGAGCACATAGCCAGGAGTAACCCCTGAGTGTCACCGAGTGTGGCCCCCCACAAATAAATAAATAAATAAATAAACAAAAATGTAAGGTCTTAATAGAATAAAAGGCTAAGTAAGAGGGAACTTTGCTGCCAACAGTCTGAGCCTGGGGCATTGTTCTTGTACTCTCAGACCGGAACAGAGGCCATCTGCTCTCTGGGTTGTCCAGCTTGGCAATAGCAAATTGTGAGACTCTGCATCCTCTAACAGTAGACTCAGTAAACAATTTACGATTGGTGATAAATTATCTAATTTTAGTTTCTTTCTCTTTATGCTCAAAATACCTTTTCAGTTACTTGAAAAAATAAAGACACACACAAAATAATTTTAATATTCACTTCTTGGGCCTTTCAGATTCATTGCTTGGCTCTCTTTGCTACTTTTCTGTTGACTTTTTAATTTAATTTAATTTTTTGCAGTTTTACCAGTATTTATTACTTTTTGTTGCTTTAAAAATATTCATTTTATTTTTTGGATATCATTAAGTTTACTCTGTCATATAAAGAATGTCTATATTGTATTATTTCCTTCCTGCCTTGGCTCAACAAGCTCACCAAAACTCATCTTTAGTCCTTTACACCCTCACTCTCACAGCCTATTACCCCACATTTAATCATTTTTACCCTCAGTTCTTGGCTACCCATGAAGCCGTTATTATGCTCACTCAAACCAGCTGCCAACCAGTTACCAAAGTGAAAAAAATAGACTCTCAGGCTGCAAAGAAACCAGAACTCTGTTCCTATCTATCTATTCTCAGAAGCTGCCTGTCCTCCACCTTCCTTCAATGTGTAACTGTAGCTGCTGCCATACTAGGTTTCTGATTAGTTCCCACTCAAAGGCATTTTCTGATATGGAAATTCTAGGAGTCATTTTGCAGACTCCAGCAGGCCAAATCACAGACCAAAGTGGCGTCCAGGATTCAGCACTTACCTCCTGGACTTTATTTTTTATTATTATAATTTTTATTTTGACCAAAGTGTCTTACATATCTTTCACAGTAATATTTTAAGTCCATATTAACATTAAATCAGGAGCATTCCCATCACCAAAGTTGTCCTCCCTCCACCTCCACCCCCGCCATCCCCCCACCCCGTTCCCATCTTGCATCCCTTATCCCCCACCCTCACCCCCTGGGCTACTAGTATAAGTGGTCCCTTCTGTGTCTAGCTTACTACTTAGAGATCATACAACTGTTTAGTCTTGGTACTCTCCTTTATTTCCCCCTTTATTTGAGAGGCGGAACTAGATAGTTCAAGTTATGTGGTTTTGTTTGAAGAAAAGAAAAAAAATCAAATGGGGTAAAAATCAAATAAGCCGAAAATGGGCAGAGTCCTTCTGGAGACTCTCATCCTCAGTTTGAGAGAAGAAAGGAAAAAAGGAAGTGAAGCACCACAGCAATACAAAAGGAAATATCAAATAAAAAAATTCAGTGAGCCCTACAGCAATAAAGACAAGCACCACATAATAGCCAGGGTCCTGAAATAAAACAGAACAGAGCGCAAAAAGGAAAGAAAAAAATTGGAGACAACAACTTCAGTATCTAAACCGAAACAAAGTAATCAAAATAAATAAATAGATAAATAAGTTAAAAAGATTACCTTGTGCTGTTTTGTTTTGTTTTTTTTTTCCTGCATAGGCACAGTAAATATTGGGGACATTAGAAAGGGAATTCTCTTGGCCTACGAGATACAGGGTTTCTCCACCCTTGAAGTATACTGTCATGGGAATAACTATAGACTCCTTGCATGTTCATTTACTCTCCCCTCGGTCCCTTTGTGGTATATGGAAGACTTCTGCTCTGTCATGGGTGATAAAATCAAACCCCTGTATCTAGAGATCTTGGTATCCGCACAGGTCCAAAACTGGAGCAAAGTCTTTCTTTGCAGTTCTAGAGGTTCTGTTACTTCACTGTCGTTTTAATCCATCTTCTATAGTTGGTGGCCTTGGTCATTGCGCTGATCCTAGTATGGAGCCTGGGATAGTCTTTCGCTATGTTTCCAGAAGACCCATTCAGTTGCAATTGCCTCAGTCAGACCTCTGGAATTAGAGATCTTGGTTGTTGTACAGATCATAGACCAAAACCTAGACTAGGGCTTTTTGTATTGGTCCCAAGATATGTTCTGCCCAGTCATGGTTGTCACAGTCAGTCATCTGTAGATAGCGATCTTGACATTGCACAGATCAAAGGGTGACAAGTCTTCTGGCTTATAGTTAGATGTTGAGGTAAGACAACCTGCTCTTAGATCAAGTTGTTCCCATTTCCTCGTTGTCAGGATGTCATATTAGAACTGACACATGTTGGTGCCAGAGCAGTATTAAGGATGTCCCAGAGAGGATTTGGTTCCTGGAACTATTGTGGAGAACTGTGTCATTTCTATGTCTGGGATCCAGGGTTCAAGGCTGGACGGTCAGTGTCTAATCACCTGGGGTCTAAGTTGGTTCCCTTTGACTATTTTTAATGACATAAAAGAGATATGCATGTATATAAATATTCTAGATGTAATCCCTTAACCACTATTACTCTTATTGAATATCCCCTTATATAGTGACAATTGTGCACACTGTTTTCTGTTTGTTTGTGTAAAAGAAGAAAGAAAGAAAGAAAGAAAGAAAGAAAGAAAGAAAGAAAGAAAGAAAGAAAGAAAGAAAGAAAGAAAGAAAGAAAGAAAGAAAGAAAGAAAGAAAGAAAGAAAGAAAGAAAGAAAGAAAGAAGAAAGGAAGGAAGGAAGGAAGGAGGAAGGAGGAGGGAGGGAGGGAGGGAGGAAGGGAGGGAGGGAGGGAGGGAGGAAGGAAGGAAGGAAGGAAGGAAGGAAGGAAGGAAGGAAGGAAGGAAGGGAGGGAGGGAGGGAGGGAGGGAGGGAGGGAGGGAGGGAGGGAGGGAGGGAGGGAGGGAGGGAGGAAGGAAGGAAGGAAGGAAGGAAGGAAGGAAGGAAGGAAGGAAGGAAGGAAGGAAGGAAGGAAGGAAGGAAGGAAGGAAGGAAGGAAGGAAGGAAGGAAGGAAAACTAACAAAGCAATCTGTTTAACAGGGATTATGGTAGAAGTGTCTTGCTTTAGAATTCATGTTAGAACCAAGTTAAGGGGATTGTTGGCTTGTTTCTTCGGCTTCCCAGAGGCACCAATAATAATACATTGTGGCATTGTTCCTCTTTTGCATAGATGCATTAAGATGGAAAAATACTACATATGCAAACAAGTTATTATCTAACAGAGATAGGAACACAAATTTTGGAATGCAGTTAGGCTTTATACCCTGAACATTGGCATAATGATTTGGCTCAAGCCTTCAAAGAATGGGCATTGCCCATACACCTCTGAAGCATTGACTATTTACGGAAACAATCACGATTTTCTACAACATCACCAGGAGGCAAACCCCAACCAGGGGAGACCCTACCGCTACCATGGCATTGACTTTACTCCAAGGAGTGTTCCCTTGACACCCAGATGACTCAGCGACAGCAACAACTTGCTTGCAGGGCATGATGCTCCGCATCTGATGGTGAGGTGAAACTCGAGGGCGCTCCACATCCTGACTTTGATGAGGCACAGAAACCAGAATCCTTCTGACACAGAAACCAGAATCTTTACAGAAACCAGACAACAACAACTTCTAATGTGTGAAAAAATTTCACCACAGAAAATGACTCAGGGGTTGGACAACCTAGTATGCCTGGAACCCAGAGTCGGTCTTATGCCAGAGAACTTCAGGGATAAAGTCTCTTTGTATTTAGGACAAGGCTTTTTTTTTTTTCCCATTTTACCCATATTTTTCTGGGCCTATGCAAAAAACAGCACTTGTCACTCTTACACCGCTATTGCTGTATTTTTTTTAACTCTTATCCTTTAAAAAAAAAAAAAAAGAACTTACTAAACTTTCTGCTGGTGCTTCATTAAATTCAATGTGAGTCAATAGTTTTCAAAAATACTCTCCTTTCTCTTCCATCTCTTCAGTTTTTCTTTCAACTTTCTATTCTTTTTTTTTTCCAACTTTCTATTTAAAAAAAGTGTTGCTTTAGGTCATCCTAAAAATGTATTATTATCAGTTATGTCAACTATGTAAGGCATTTTCTTTGAATAAATTAAATTTAAAAAAATGTTCATTTTAAATCCATATACTATTCTCCAATTATTCATTATGTTTCCTTTTTAATTTACTTCAATGTTTAGTTACCTGTTGTATAAATTAAAACTTTAAAGGTAGTAGTTTAAAGTTTGTTTTATTTTTTCTCTCTTGAGTTGATTGGCAGTTTTTGTACAGCTGGAATTGGTGGTAGCTGAGGTCACATAGTTGGAAAAGATCAGACAGTTAGTTACTGGGGTAAAGCCATTTTTCTTGCATGTGGCCATCTGATTCAATTCCCTGTACCTCAAATGGTCTGATGAGCACCTCCAGAAGTGATCTTGTATCACAGCACCAAGAGCAGGGCGTGCTCCTCCCACCAAAAATATCAAACCTGCAAACACAAACATAATTTCAATTATTTGATGGCTGGGTTCAGTCTAGAACATTAAAAAGTTTACCATAGTGGGTTTTGATTCTCTGGTGGAGGTTTGTGGTGATATTTTATGCACAAAAACCTATTTAGCAGCATTGTAAATTATGGTGTATATATGTACATAATATGTATTGTTTCTAAATTTGGTATTAAGACACCATGATTTACAAATATTCATAATGGGATTTTTTCAGGCATACAATGTTCTAACATTAATCTGACCAACTGTGTTCCCAGGTTCCCTCCCACCCTCAGTCTGCCCCCTTGGCAGGCACATAACAAATTTATTTCATATTTCTTACTCTAGCAAAATGTAAAGGAATGGCAAATAAAATTATCAAAAATAAATCAATAAAATCAATTTGTCACAATTGCTAAGTGATTTTAACCAAATAAGAGAAATTTTAATACATTATAGAAATTAAGAAGTTATAGAAAATGTAGAAAATCCCTTAGCAAACTAGAAGTAAACATTCCTTTCTTAACCTAGAAGAGGGTAGCCATATGCATCTCTAGTGAGTATCAATTACTACCTTTAAAGTGGAAAAAAATATAAATGGCGTTTCTCAGATGCCTGGAGCCTTTGCTGGGTGGATTGGTTAGTTAGTGCACTAGGTTATCCTCTTTGTCCATCTCTCACTTGCATTCTAGACTTCATTTTTAAAGTATGACATCTGGTTTTTAAGAGAGCAACAGTATGGGAGTCTGCTACACTTCCTAGATCTTCAGACCAGAACAGATACAGTTCTATCACTTCTGCACAATCCTCTAGGCCAGAAAATTTATAAGTGTGGGTTAGATCCTGTAGCATGAAATAATTAACGATGGGGCTGGATGGCGGTGGATGGAGGCCTTTGTGCTTAGGCCCCAGCCACGTGGCTTCATCCCCCATCCAGCTGGCAAGTTCCAGGCCCAGGTAGTCGGCGTAATCAAGACTCACTCACACGCAGGCTTCAGGAAGAATCATCTTTATTTATGCCCTAGCCACCACAGGTGTGTGGCCTATGTCAACCTTTTAAGCATTCAGCTATATTTTGCTAGCCCTGCATCTTATCTCCTGTTAGCCATCTTCCCTTTGGGCTCCATGCGGCCCAAAGATCCAAAAGCCAGGAAGCCAAGCCGGGCCAAGAGAGAAACGGCAAAAGGGGCCCGAATCCCCTGGCTCAGAGGTTTATCTATCCTTTTTCAGACCCCTCCCAGAAATGGGCGGTCTTGCAGGTAGTTACACCTATTATCCGGTTCCCAAGACCCCTCCCAGATATGGGTGGGTCTTAGGGTCTTTGCACCCAACTTCAGGGTTTTAGCTAGGTACACCAACAGATCCCAGACAAGGAGAAATTCTCTCTAGGAAAAAAGTGACAAGCAATTCTAGAGATTAGAGCAATTGCCATAGTTTGGGGGTTGGGAGTGATAGGTAGCAGGAGATTGGAGGGCATATTTGTACCCTATCCAGTGTGTTCAGGGTTTACTCCGGGCTCTGTTCTCAGGGATCATTCCTGGAAGTGCTCAGGGGGACCATATATGGTGCCAAGATTGTATCAAAGTTGATCTGATGCAAGACAAGCACTGTCTCTCTAGAAAAAATTTATTTAAAAAATTATGACCTGTATTAGCACATATTTCTTTTTAAGTATAGTTTGATTGGACTTCTGCATCACCAGACAAAATTTACTTTTACCAACAGTTAAAATCAATTACTTTCTGCCAACAGACATGGGCAAGGAATAGGCACTAGCTCAATAGCAATAAAAATCAAAGACTATTTTACTTGGCTGTGTTCTAATTATTTTAAGATTGTTTGTCCCATTTATGATATTTCTTTTATTTCTATAAAGACTGCATAAACATTATGCTTATGACCCCTTAAGTTTCTTGAATCATGAATGTGCATCTCACCTCTCTTAGCCCTCTATATATATAGGTTATTTGTTTGTGGTTAAATTCCATTTTTATCTCCTGTACATTGTTTATATTCTCAGTACTCCTTCATATCTTGGAAAATACTTATTTTGCTTCCACTGGGAGAGTCTTTGTTTATGTACTTCTCTTAATGTTTTTGATGGTATCAATTCCTTTATTTCCAAAATAAAGTAAATTGATACTTGTTAATTTATATGGGGATTTTTTTTAAATCTGCTTTTTTTTGTTTTCTTGTTATGTTGGTAGGGAGCACATCTGGTTGTGCTTCAAGAACTACTCCCAGCTTTGTGCTTGGGGGTTACTCAGGTGATCAAAGGATCATGGAGTGCCAGAAATTAAATGCAGGACATTAGATATGTAAGGAGAAAAGTGCTCTATCATGAGCCACTTTCCTAGTTTTACATTTATTTTTACACACATATACACACACATACACATACACACACACACACACAAAGTTGTTAGGAATACACTAGAGTTCATAGGGCCTGTATGTATAAAGTTTAATATTTTTAATATAAATTTGTCATTATCTTTTGAAAATAAATATTTGTTCTTAAATAGAACGCATTTGACCAGATATATTAATTTTAATTTAATGCAATTGACAAGGAAGTTTACTTAAATTGTGGCACACAATATTTTGAATAACAAGCAAAATGACTAATTGATACCAGATTCATTCAAAGTTTCACATATTTTAGAACACCTGCATTAATATTTACATATTAAGCATATCTTATGTTAAAGATTTTAATTTTTGTCATATTGCTTTGCATGAAATTTCAACATACCTAGCAGTTGAATTTTTATCTTTTTTATGATGGTGAATAATTATTATGGGATACCTTAGGAGTTCTAAGATTATTCATATTTCTTCTCCTTTAATTAGTGAAGCTTTATTATTTATAGGTGTTGATTTGGGGGGATTTTGTGATAGGTATTGCAAAGGTCCAAAATACATAGATTAAAATAAAATAAAAAAGTAATTTAATCATATAACTGAAATGACAAAGATTTCTAAGTTAATACAAAAATTTTCATGTTTATAGCAAAATTTAACTTTTAAAAATATTAGATTTATGATGTAATCACAGATATGACATAAAGCATATGAAGTTATTGTATTCTAGGTTCTACTTTACATTATATATATTTTAATTAATTATTTTTTAATTACAAGTCTTTCACAGTTATATTTAAGGTACATAGCAATAGTGAATTAAGGCTCATTGATGGCTCCTCACTCAGTGGGGTCACTGTAAAATCTAGATTTTAAATCCTGGTAAGCATTTTTTGGGGAGTCCAGGCTCAACAGGGTCTCTTTAGGTTTAAGGGAATCAATTTTATTCTAAGGATGGCAAGAAAGAGAAGGTTTAGGAATGAAGCAGTTTTGTCCATACCATGTGATGTTGGTTCCAAGGAGGTCAAGCAACCTCTCCTCCTGGGAACCAAATGGGAACCAAAAAGAAGTCTCTAAACACTAGTAGAGTAATGTGTTTTTTTTTCCTAGCTATGGAGACTTTTTTTAAAAATAATATTTTATTTAAACACCTTGATTACAAACATGATTGTGGTTGGGTTTCAGTCATGTAAGAGGACACCCTCCATCACCAGTGCAACATTCCCATCACCTATGTCCCAAATAGTGACTTAGACCTTATCCCAAAACTGCAATGAAGTATTCCATGTGCTAACAACATAGATTTTAAAAGATAAATTCTGCAATGTAATAAAACTTGATAAACATAATATTTCTAGCTGCACTCACAGAATTGCACAGTATGAAAAATGCACACACTGTCTTTGGTATGCCTAGTACCTCCAGTACCTCTCTGTGCCATTTTTGGAACTTCTATTTGTTGAAGTTTTTCCCATCCTTGCCAGCATCTACTTTTGCCTCCCCACTCTGGGTACCTTTCCTCTTTTCTCTTCAGGGGTCGTTTTCTTTTCTTTCTTTTTTTTTTTTTTTTGTTTTTGTTTTTGTTTTTGGGCCACACCCGGCAGTGCTCAGGGATTACTCCTGGCTATCTGCTCAGAAATAGCTCCCAGCAGGCACAGGGGACCATATGGGACACCGGGATTCGAACCAACCACCTTTGGTCCTGGATCGGCTGCTTGCAAGGCAAACACCGCTGTGCTATCTCTCCAGGCCCCAGGAGTCGTTTTCTGGCAAGGACTCTAGCTTTGGAGGAGCAGGCTTAGTTGATAATCCTGCAGGTTTTCTCTGCATCCTTCATCCTGCATTCTGGTTTTATCTCCTTTATTCTTTGGAGGTATGGTAGTAATATGTGAGATGCAGGTTCTGAACACAGGGATCCTGTGTAGACTTTGATTGGTCCAGTGGCCCAAGTGAACCATTTTTCTTTCAATTCCCAACTTTTCTTCATGGCATTTGGGATCTAGAAGGTTTATCAAGAAGTTGTTGTTGTTTTGGTTTTTTGACGATGAGCAGTGCTTTTTCCTAGCTCGTGCTCAGGGAACCATATGTGTTCCTGGGTATTAAATCATATCTGCTCTATGTATGGCAAAAAGCTTTACTTCCTGTATTATCTCTCTGGCCCTCATTGGCATTTTAATGAAGGTTGCTTTAAATATATTGATTTATTTATTGATGTTTTTAAGAGTACAGCATTAATATTTGTTGTTTTTGTTTTTGTTGGGGGTACATCGGTGGTGCAAGTGTAACTTCTGGTTAATCAGAAATCATTCCTGGTGGTGCTTGGGGGATCATATAGTATGCTAGGGATTGAACTTGGATTGACTAAATGCAAGGCCTTACCTATGGTACTTTCTCTTCTGCCACCCAAAATACAGGACTTTTTGCACTTACTTGCTTACTTGTCTTTGGTTAGAGATTTAAAATGTTCTTAAATATTTTCTTTATGTATTCTTATTAGTTCCTAGAATTCTGTGACTCATATTGCAATGATCAGTATACAATATAATTTAAATATTTGTTTTCTAATTACTATAATATATAGAAATATAAGTTATATAGATTCCACTAGAATTTATTTATCAATTTTCCTGTACTGTGGCTGGCCTTAACTTTGAACCAATTAAAATTATTTAATACAAGGAAATAGAAAAGGTTTATACCCTAGTTTGAAAGCAGTCAAGATATAGAGGTATACTCTCTTACATGGGGAAGGATCAATATTTTTTTTATGGAGACAGAAAAAATATTGTTTTAACTCAGTGAATTAAACAAAAGTTCACCAGAATTAAGCTATTCAAAGAGATTATCATTCAGACTTGAAGGAATGATACAAAGCTTCATGTACAAGCAGAAGCTGCAACAGTTCATAGCCTTGAAGCCATTCCTCAATAATATTCATCACTCATGTTCTTCAATATTCCTCACTATCCTATCATTCATCATCATTCCTAATCATCCTTCAATATTTCTTATAATTCCTGATTACTCCTCGGATCTTTCCACACTCCTCATCTCTCCTCATTCTTCGATATTCCTCATCACTTCTCATCATTCATTTTATTCTGGGAGGTGGAGTTGGAGCCAGCTCAGGGCTCCTGCTTGGGGTCAGGGCCTGTTCGCCAGTCTGACCTCACACTGGAGTGGGGTCCCTTGGGGAGATTGGGGATAACTGAATGGGGTCATCTAAAGGGGGGGTTGCTTGAGTGGGGTTCCCTGGGGGGCTCTTCCAGAGGAAATAAGAAAGGACCAGATAATCAAAGCCCAGACCCTCATGGAATATCATGTACGATCTGATTGGCTCCACAATCACATCCTGCCCTCATTTGCCTACAGGAACCACTTGGATGGCCTCATAAAGCAGAGAATGTCCAGTCTCCAGCCTTAAGGAGAGGAGGCCCTCAGAGACGTGCCACAACCAAGAATGGCGGTGTGGCCCATGATCGTGGTGCTACTCATTTTATGTTACTGTGGATATGTGAATTTAATTCCATTAAAATTCGTGCCAGGTAAGACTCACTTCCCTGTTCTGTGCTCAGAAGGAAGACCTGAGTTCATGGCCAGAACATGAAGGAGTTATAGGGAGGTTATATCTGGACAGCAATGTTCGATTCCAGTCCTTGGGGGCCACTCTTCCTCTCAGAAAACTGTCACCTGGGCCTTTTCTTCTCAGTCCCACAGACTCCCAGAGGACTCATGGGCCACCCGTGGCACACTTGCTGGTGAGCTCTATGCCCCGTGGCCATACCCTGTCTTTCCTGGGCACCTCTGATCCTGGCACAAGGTTTTCACCCCAGCTCCCTTCCTTATTCCAACTTGAACCACAAACTGTGCAACAGCAACCCTAGTGTGGTCAGTTCTTGTGTGCTGAGTGGGTAACGGTGCAAACAAACACACCCAGAGACACACAGACACAGATTTGCATGTACACACAGACAATGTGTGGCAGCATAGGAGGCAGCAGCGGCGCGGGCAGTAGCAGAAAAGTTCCTGAAGGTCACGGTAACATCCAAAACAGCATCAGAGTCGAGGGCAGTAGCAGAGACAGCAGCAGTGATACTAGTGACATCAGTAGCAGGATGCGCGAAGGCATAGGTCATGTCATCAGGACCAGCAGTATCAGTGTCGGTGTCAGCAGCACAAGATGTAGTGTTAGCCATCCACTACCATAGGTACTCTCGTGAGGCCAATAGCAACCCTGGTTCCAGCGAATCTGGCAGTATTGGTGATCTCAGCGTGGCCTGGATAACTGAAAATGAATTTTCCCAACAAAGTAAAGCCCATGGGCTGGGCCACTCTCTGACTTCTAGGTCCTTGGAGACAGGGTCAAAGCCTGACCTGTGCTGCCACCAGGTACAAGGTCTAGAGCCAGGTTTGAATTTGTGGATTGGGTGTGAATGTGATGGTGCCTCGCCTTGGCCATGCTGGAGGGTTCTGAGCTCCCCTTGCTGACCCTTCGCTGTTGACTCCATATGGCAGGACCCATTTTCTGTCCCAGGCTTGCTCCTCCTTGACCACACACCTAGGCTGTGGCGTTTTCCACCCTGCCGGGCAGCCTCACTCCCTGCTCTGCAATGCTTAGCCCAGGCCAGCTTCTGAACGGTATTCCAGCAGTGTGTGGCAGAGCCATCTGCTTCTGCCCCCAGGAACAGCGAGTGTAGAGAGGGCAAGGGGCATCCTCTCCTTCCAGGGCTCCTGCCTCTTGCTTCTCACCTCTCTGCAGGTCATGTGCCTCACTCTTATCTCATCTCAGTCCTGTGTGTAATCGTGCTGGGACAAGTGTGGTGTGTGGTATACATGACCGAGTGTGGCGTGAGATGTAGGTGACTTCATGTGACATCGCATCTGTGGATAGATGTGGTTGTGTTGATGTGTGGAGCATGTGTGCTGTGATACAACATGTGATATGTATGTGGTGTCATGAGTGGTGACTAATGGGTTAATATGTGGTATGGTAGATGTGGATAGTGTGATGTGTGACTTGAATGTGCGGTGTGCTGTGTGTGAATGTAGTGGTGTGAAGCTGGGGGTGTGACGTGACTGATTTGATAGACATGTATGGTGAATGCAATGTGTGCGGTATGAGTGTGGTGTGATGTGTGAGTGCATGAGGTTAGATGAATGTGGAGTTGTGATGTGTCATGTAATATGACATGTAAACTATGAATGTGTGTGATGTGTGGATGTGGTGTGCTCTATGTGTGTGCAATGATATGCATTATTGTAGAGAGAGTATGTGGAAGAAGTAGGAGTAATGTGTGTGGTGTGTGGCAATTGTGCTGAATGTGTGTTGTATATGTGCTGTGATGTGTGAATAGTGGGGAGTGTAATAGATGGGGAATGATGTGGTGGGTTAAATATGTGGTAAATGTAATGCTTATGTGTACAAGTGAATGTGTGTGATATGTGTGGTTGATATGGTGATTTGTGGTGAGTTCTGTGTAAACCAGTGGGTATATATGTATAGTATTGTAGCCCTTTTACCTCAAGGCATAGCCATTTTTATGTCTATTTATGAGAAATAAGTCACAGGGAAGAGAGATAAACTCAGAATACTCTTCTATGGGTTTTAAAAAAAATTAAAGACATTACTGTAATAAGGCTCAAAGACAATAGAGTTAAGGGCTGGGAGGGCCAGCAGAACTGGCTCAAATTTGAAGCTCACCACAAAGAATGGTGAACACTGTTAGGGAAAAAACTACACTAACATGACAATGTTAAAGAATGACAGAAGTAGAATACCTGCCGCGATACAGGCAGGGACATGGGAGGAGGGGGCATTGGTGTGGGAATGTTGCACTGATGAAGGGGGTTATTATGTTTATGACTGAAAATCAACTACTAACATACTTGTAATCATGGTGCTTAAATAAAGATTTATAAATAGAAAAAGAAACACACAGACTACCCTAGAGTAGAATGCTGTACAGTTGACTTTATGTGTCCAGTATTTGTATGCAGGTGACCTCATAGTAGATCACCAACATAAAATAAAGGGAAAGACTGCACAGCTACAGTAAGAAGGGGGTATGGGCAGCCAACCTCAAGATGAAGTAAATCAAGAATGCTATGTTTGAATATCTTGTGGCATTGTTTCTCTTTTGCATAGGCACATTAAAATGGGAAATTAATACATATGCAAACAAATTCTTACCTAATAAAGATGGGAACACAAATTTGGTAAGGCAGTTAAACCGTATACCCTGAACATTGGCATAATGATTTAGATTAGGCCTCAGAAGAGTGGGCATTGTCCATACACCCCTGAACAATGGATATCATCTATGGAAACAACCACAATTGTTTATAACATTACCATGATCCAAACCTCTACCAGGGAGGACCTACCACTGCTCTGGCATTGACTTACTCCAAAGAGTGCTCTCAACACCCAGATGACTCAGCAACAGCCTGCTTGCAGGGCAGATTGCTCCACATCTAATGGTGTGCTGAAACTAGAGGATGCTCCACATCAGCCTGACTTTGATGAAAGAAATGCGTACAATCCAGAATCTTTAAATATAGGAATCTGATACCAACAACAGCTAAAGTGTGAAAAAGCTTCATCGGGACCACGGAGAATGACTTGAGTTGGACAGACTGGTATGCCTGAAGCCCAGAGTTGGTCTTATGCCAATAAACTTCGGGGTGAGGCCTTCTTGTAATCAGGCCAAGGATTTTTTTCCGTTTTCCCCATATTTTTCTGGGCCTATGCAAACAACGGAGATTGCCACTGTCACACTTTTACTATTTTTCTTAACCCTTATCCTTTAAGAAGAAAAAAAAAGACAATTTACTGAACTTAAAAACAAATAACTGTAGTAGAATGCCTGTCTCGAATACAGGCAGAGGATGGGAGGGGGGAGGGGGGCATTGGGAGGGGGGAATGTTACACCGGTGAAGGAGGGTGTTCTGTTTATGACTGTAACCCAACTATAATTATGTTATTTAAATAAAAAAATTAAAAATTAAAAAAATATAATAATGGGGCCCGGAGAGATAGCACAGCAGCGTTTGCCTTGCAAGCAGCCGATCCAGGACCAAAGGTGGTTGGTTCGAATCCCCGGTGTCCCATATGGTCCCCCGTGCCTGCCAGGACTATTTCTGAGCAGACAGCCAGGAGTAACCTCTGAGCAACGCCGGGTGTGGCCCAAAAACCAAATAATAATAATAATAATAATAATGCAAAAAAAAAAGAATGCCATGTTTGGAACATAAATGTGGGGATGGGGATGCAACTCAACAATTGGTATTTTCTTGTGTCTGTCAGGTCCTGCATTCAAAAAAATGAAAAGAAAAGATATAATGAGTCACATCTAATACACAATAAAACTCTCCACTCCTCCCAGGTTAATCCTTTTTTTTTAATCCTGGTCTTAGTTTCCACATTTTAATAAAATATGAAAACTCACTGAACTGGCTTTTTGAGGGTGGCAGTGCTTTGAGAATTGTCTCCCAATTGCCTTGCTTGTTATAAATAATAAATATTAGCTTTCAACAACTCCTTGGATCTGCCTAATTGGTTGACACACCCCAAATGGCAAACCACTTAATGGAAACAATGTGCTTCAAATAACATCTATTACTCTACATATAAGATATGGAATATATCTTTTTACCTTCAAAAAGTAATTTTAAATTGAAATTAGGAAAGATCACAGAATAAGGACATAAGGAAAAAATACAGAATGTTACACATAAGGACTATGTCTTCAAATTTGTAGAGTTGATTACAGGCCACAGATGTCTTTAAGACAAGTTTAAACCACAAAATTAGTTCTGCAAGTCCCCTTTATCTTTCGTGTTTCCTTATTATAAATGCCTTAGAAGTTTGTTTTGGTTTAGGATAGGAAATTTTCTGAAGATAATCTGTTATTACAAAAATAAATGGCATGAGCAACATTCAAAAAATTCAAAACATTGTGATGGGTAAGAAAAATATTTTCTAGGAAACACACATTGCTTTTATAATAAATATTATTCTATCTAAAAAGACAAGAAAATGTGATAAACTATGCATTAAGCTGGTTTCTCACTGAACAATTTTTCAGATCTTCCAATTGCTTTTACAGACTGAATTGTGTAAATGAAGTACATTTATACTAATTCTCCAATTGATGCATTGGGAATATGTTCTAAAATATTTCTCATAGTTATTTCAACATACAAATTCTCCTGGTTTTATTGAGAAATAATTGGAATTTTCTACTACATAAATTTAAGGACTACAGCACGATGTTTTGATTTACTATCCAAAATTTTTGAACACTTTATATTAGAAATATTAGGTGATTTGAATAAGGAAACAATATAATCTTATATAACATTAACAATTTAGGAAAATCTGGGTCATATTACAGGAAAGATGTGGGACAACAATAATGATGGAACTGAGTTAGGTATTTATTTCAGAGAGCCTCAAATGAAATATGCTAATATATCTGGAGGTGTTGCAGAACACTGGGAGTTCACAGCTTGGCGTGCATCAGTCTATAGACAAAACCAGTGAGCTGCTGAAAACTCAACTTGTAACAAGGTGATCTTGAGATAACTCTCAAAACACTCCCACATCAAGGAAATTTTAATATTCTATCAAATGCTGACGCTGGACTTATATGATTACATCAAGTGGGAGGAGGAGTTTCACATATATTAGGTATTTAGAAATTGGTATTCGTAGCATGTTGGGTCAAAGAATCATAAGGGGAATTCAGGATAACCTAGACTATAAGATATAGCACTGAAGCTAGAACCAGTTCTGTCTTGATGAGCTGGGATACTTAATTCATGACCTTACTCAAGATTTTGATTAAAAAAGAGATAAAAGAAACTTTAAAAAAGAATCACCGTTTCTGCACTGGCCAGCTCCATAGACTCACTCTGTTTTCTAAAGATATGTAAATCAAGTCATGAAAAGTAGCCACACAGATGAAAGCTGAAAATCTGCTGAAACCATGCCTGCTGTACCTATCCACATCATCGCTGAGCCTATGGCTCTGCTTCGCCACTTTTCTACAGCTCTCTGCAGAGACACCAATCTGACCTAAACTCTAGATATGCCAGTATTCATGCTGATATCACTAGGGCTTTTTTTTTTTTTTAAGTGAGTGCAGTCACCTTTCTCCTTTCCCCCAATCTTCTAGAAGACCTGGCAGCTGAAAATATGCCCCCAAAAGCCACAGTATCAGCAATAGTATTTAAATTCCTGGATTACATGGCCACATACTGTGGACAACCTTATTTTTGTTTAGAACTGTTCTCCCAATAGGAGCACATCAATTTAGATGCCAATATGTAGCTGAAGTCACTTACTGTTCAGGAACAAATGAAGTAACAGAATAAGTTAGCTTCGAGAGCTTACCTAACCTCTGACAATGACTTAATGACCTCATTGGAGGTACAAATATTTTCAAAAATTTCCTTTAATCTTCTCTTTCTTCTTTTTTATTTCTATTCTTTTATTTTTCAATAATTTTGCTCTCACTTATCTGGAAACAAACGTATCACAATAAACTATGTCAATTATGTGATACATGCTCTTTAAGTAAATAAATTTTCATTTTTGTTTTTGGGCCACATTCGACAGTGCTCAGGGATTACTCCGAGCTCTGTTCTCAAAAATCACTCCTGACAAGCTCAGGGAATCATATGCTATGCTGGGAATCAAACCAGGTCCACCCTGGATTGGCCACATGGAAGGCAAACTCCCTACTGCTGTGCTATCACTCCAGCCCCTAAGTAAAGCAAATTAAAGGAAAAAACTTAAAGACACAAGATGTTTTATCACACTTTCAGAGAGAGCACCTCTCTAGCTAGTAGAAGCTACAAGTTATTAGCCTTTCGACATTCTTTTTATCTATTTGGTATTTAGATTGCCATTTTGTCAGAAACATTTAAAAAATTGAGAAACGTTCTATTTTATACTATATTTCTTCATTAAGGAGGAAGTAAAAAGAAAATAATTACTCTGTAAGCACCTAGTTTAATAATATAAGCTGGGTATATAGAGATGGGCACAGAGAATATTATGCTCAGTGAAGTGAGTCAGAAGGAAAGACATAGACAGAATAATCTCACTCGTTTGTGGGATATAAGAAAAAATAAAAGACAGTATGGTAGTAATTTCCAGAGACAATAGAAGTGAAGGCCAGGAGAACAAGTACATGGGAAGAAGCTTGCCACAAAGAGCAGTGAGGGCAGTTAGAATAGACAAGAGTCCACTATGACAATGATGGTTGGATCTGATCACTCTGGACAAGAACTGGTTCGGGAAAGGAGATAGTAGCATGCACAGTATTCCTTTATTAACAATAGTAAAAGCCACAGTGTCAAAAAGAGAGAAAAGTAAAATGCCTGTCCCAAAGGCAGAGGAGGGGATGAAAGGGAAACAGGGAACTTTGGTAGCAGAAAATGTGCACTGATGAAGGATATTGTACATTCAACGACTAAAACTCAATCATGAACAATTTTGTATCCATGGAACTTAAATAAAAGTATAATAAAATATAAATAATATCCTAGACATTGCTGAAATAAAAATTATGCATAAGAACTACCTGCAAGAGTTCAGCAGGGAGAGCTTTTGCTTTCTATGAGTCTGACCTAGGTTTAATCCCCATCATCTCATGTAGTCCTCAGAGCACTGTCAGGAGTAGTTCTTGGTTGCAGAGGCAGTAGCAAGTCCTGTACATTGCTAGTTGTGCCTTCCAAACAAAAGAAAAGTGAAAAATAAACAAAAAGTAGATATTATTTCCTCTTGAAGGTTTCTTTACATAGAACTCTGCTATAGATTAGATGAATTCCACTCTTTTTTCCTGTTTCAGTTAAATTTATTTTTTGCTGACTTCTAGCTATAAAACTTAATCTTGAGGGGCTGGATTGGTGGCTCAAGCTGTAAGGCCTCTCTGCCTTGCTCACGCTAGCCTAGGAGGGACCAAGATTCAATCCTCCAGCGTCCCATATGGTCTCCAAGCCAGGAGCGATTTCTGAGCACATAGCCAGGAGTAAACCCTGAGCATCACCGGGTGTGGTCCAAACCAAAACCAAAACAAACAAACAAACAAACAAAAACCCTGAGTCTTGAAATAAAAATATAACTAAGACACAAAATCCATTCATGTAATATGTAAGTCTGAATAAATTTATTCTCCAGGGGTTGGAGCAATAGAGCAGCAGTAGGGCATTTGCCTTGCATGCTGCTGACCCAGGATGGACCTGGGTTCAATCAATCCCCAGCGTTCCATATGGTCCTTAAGCCAGGAGCGATTTCTGAGCAAATAGCCAGGAGTAACCCCTGAGCTTCACTGGGTGCGCCCAAAACCCAAAAACCAAGCCCCCCCCCAAACAATCCTTACTCTCTATACTTTCCAAAGTCTAATAACTATTAGAACTCTTCTGGATACCCTAAAGAATTTTTTTCATCATTCTAGAAATATTTAAGGATTGCCTACTTGATACCAGACATTTTAATTAGTACTAAAACAAACAAGATACATTTTAGACATATTTCTTTAAAAACTTAAGCATACTTTTAATTATTTGGTTTTTATTTTATTTTATTTTGTTTTTTTTTGTTTGTTTTGTTTTGTTTTGTCACATCCGACAGCGTTCAGGAGTTACTCCTGGTTCTGTGCTCAGAAGTCGCTTCTGGCAGACTCAAGGGACCATATGGGATGCCTGGATTCAAACCGGGGCCTGTCCAGTGTTGGCCGCGTGCAAGGCAAATGCCTTATTGTTGTGCTATCGCTCTGGCCCCTTGGTTTTTAATTATTTCACATTTTAATTAATTTTTATAGCTAGTAAGAAAATATATATATATATAAAGAACAACTCAGATCACTTATTGAGAATTTATTAAGGTCCTACTATATGCTGAATATAGTTAGGCACTGGAAATGATAAGCACATTAATCTTAGTTTCAGCTATCATGAAGCAAAAGAAAATTAAGCGAGCGTAAAGTTTTTATTGTCACTTCAAAACTCTATTAAAATATGTGTAAGAAATTGTAAAGTTATCAGTAGTTAAACACCCCCTATAAAAGTTGGAGGAAAAGTTGTAAGAAACACAATCTGGAGCTCTGTATTTAGTATCTTTCATGTACCAGATCCCAAGTTTAAACTCTTGCACCACATGTCCCTACCAACATCACTGGGTGTGGTCCTGGTGATCGTTGGCACTCTATTCTGGAACAGCTGCACACACTCAACCAGAACATCATTAAGCCAGGTAGACAAGTGTCAGTAGGAGTGGCCCAAGCACTCTGAGAACTCCTTAGGAGTTCCTTCCTCCAATCCCCCATCCTGTAAAATAGTGTAAAAAAAAAAAAAGATTAACCAAAAATTAAGTTAGATTTCTTCTAGAACTTAAATTTTGCTTTACATAGTTTTTATGTCATGTTTAAATTTTTTTATTCTTTTGTTTTCATATCATAAGAACAAAGACAAAGCACTGCCATAAGAATAAAAGAACTTAGATTGCATTTTTCCAAACCACACAATGTTCTGCTGCAAGAGAACACATTGACCCTTGACTCTTGAATTTGGCCTGCATTACTCTTGAACATTCTATAAACTATGTCAACAAACTCAGTCTGTGATTAAGTAGATAAGGGGAGTTAAAATTTCCAAACATTCTACTTGATCTCATTTATTTGGCATTGCTTAAATCATTCTGGAAGGTAAAAATATACATTTTAGTGAGTTTAATTAAGTGTAACCAAGAGCTAACCTGAATAAATTTTCTGTATACGTACTAAAGATACACAAAATGCAACCTTTTCTTTGGAAAATTATAGGAACAGAATTATCACCACCTAGAGTGTATCCCATTAAAACAATTGATGATAAGAAAACTATTAATATATTTAAGTGGCTTTGAACAATGTCTTTCCATCATTACTTTTAAGTTCAGACCCACATTTCATTTTTTTATTACTTCCATCTTTTCAAACACATATTTATCACTTGTCCATGATATATCTATATTTCTGGAAAGGGCCGTATGAAGAGGAAAAACAAATTTTTGAAAAGAAGAGTCCATTTAGATAGGAAAAGAACTGTACAGGAATGTAATAAGGAATGAAGTAAGAAACCAAGAGATGCTCCAGATATTACTAGAGAAGAAAAATACAGACTAATAGGAAATGACATTTCATTCATTCAAAAAAATTTATACCTGCCATGGTCCAGACTCTGTGCTGGTAGTGTCTCATGCAATTTGATTCTGAGAAATCAAATTGTTAAATGAACTGCCATCGTAATAACCTCAACTGGTAAAAAAAAAAAAAAAGGTTAGTTGACTTATAACAGAACATTCATTTGTGAAAATGGGGTAAGATAGAAAGATCTTTCTTGGTTTTTATTACAAAAGGCAATTTGTGGTACTCAGGAGTAGGATAGGATGGAGAAAATCCAGTGACAGAGGGTTGAACAACTTGAGCTGCACCAGTTGCTCAAAGATTGTGTTTTCATTCCAACAGCATTGAAAAATCATCCATTAAAAAAAGGACAAAGAACAATAAAACATAGCCATGCAAAGAACTTCCTCTTAAATCCATAGACCTGATCAAGCATTTTTGACCTGGTATCAATCTGAAATTGGGGTTTGGGAGAGAATACAGGGCTTAAGGCACCTGCCTTGCTTGAGGCTGACCCTGGTTTGCTTCTAAGCAATGCATAAGACAGGAGTCACACCAGAATGCTGAGTAAGAAATAACCCCTTAGCGCAGCTGGGTGCAGCCTCAAACACAATCAATTAATCATTTAGATTAAGGAGTTAGGTCAAACTCATGGCCTTTGGGACTCCACACTAGAGATACTGAAGTGTTCTTCAGCAGGGAGGACATCCAAAGATCCCTGCTTAAAAGTGGCACCCATCTCTCTGTGCTGGCAGAAGACCTCAGTGAAGACCACTTAACAGGACCACTGCTTCTGTTCATGCATCCATCTTCAGTGCTTTACTTTCCTGTGAATTGAATTGTATGCTGATAATACTGCAATATGGACTTTCACTCTGTGTCCTTCCCCATAATCTCATGCAGTAGTTATGTTATAACTGGTTTGCTTAGTAAGTGAAATATCCCATTTACCTTGGAATTTAGTTCTATTGGAAACCTAAGCTAATGTTACACCATGGAGAAAAAAACATACAAAATAGTTCCTATCTTAAACAAATACTGAATTCCAGTTAAGCAGACCAGAAACAGAAAATTCAATATGCCTAGTGGATGGGAGAGGTAAGTGTAATTGCAATATGCACACTGGAATCATACACAAATTAAACTTCTTAGTCTATAAACTGTTTCTTTGTTCAAATTACCAAGCAGAAAACCTATAGAGTAGAAGAGAGTACAGTGGGTAAGGTACTTACTTGCCTTACATGCAGCTGTCACAGGCTGAATGCCAGGCAGCCCATAGGTTTTCCCAAGGCTTGCCAAGAGTGACCAGATTGAAAAACCAGAAATAAGCCCTGAGTACCACCATGTGTGACCCCCTAAAATAAAAAAAAAGAAATGGATGACATTTAAATCATTAAAACAGAAAAACTGTCAATCAAGAATATTTTACTCTGGTGGCTGGAGCCATGACTCAGCAGTAGGGCATTTGTCTTGCACACTCTGATCTAGGACGGACCATGGTCGATCCCCCAGTGTCCATATGGTTTGCCAAGGCTGTAGCGATTTCTGAGTGCATAGCTGGGAGATCCCTGAGTGTCACCGGGTGTGGCCCAAATAAACAAACAAAAAAAAGAACATTTTATTCTGAAAAATTGTTATTTAGATATGACAGATAAGTTTTTTTTTCCCGGTAAAAGTTTATATGGCCTACACCCAGAACACCTGCTCTGCAAGAAACTTTTCCATTGAAAAGAAAATATAAAATGACACAAAACTTGAGCAAGGTAATAAATAGTAATAGTGACAGAGACAGTTACATAAGGCAACAACAGCAAAAATTAGAAGGAATTAGAATAGAATTGTATAATTGAATGATGTCAGTTAATCTCAAAATAAAAAAGGCAATTTTACTTACAATAAATTTGGTATAACTCTCATGTACCACAAAACAGAAATCCAAAGCAGAGATATTTAGAAGGAAAAAAGTGAAATAGGAAACTGGGAGATAGTGGAAAGGGCTGATGCTTTGTAATACAAGAGTCCCATCCCTAGCACTGCAGGGTTTCTGGACATTGCCAGACATTACCTCTGAGCACTGAACTTGGAGTAACCCCCAAGTATGGCTAGTTGCAACCCAAAGGACAGAAAAATCAGAAATAAAAAGAATCAGGAAGGAAACTCAATCACATTAAAAAAAAAAAGAAGCAAATTTAAAACGAAAAAATAAACAGAAAGATAGGATAGGATAGTCAATAGGGCACTTAACTTGCACATGGCCTACCTAGGTTCAATTCCCAATTTGACCAATGTTATAAATAAGAAACTGTGGTCAGAGGGACCCAAATCTCATAGTCAGCTTAAAGTCACTAAGTTTACCCTGTTCATGAATGGTATGCTTTAAATATCGATTAAGACCTGCCTGACCCCAGATGTCATTCTCTTGTAACAAAGAAACACGAGATACAAGAAGAGAATCTTAAGGCACCTCTGCATAAGTACCTAGAGTGTGTGTAATTTGAAAACTCACTGTGAGATACTATGCATGAGGGCAGAGTATGATGGCAACTGAGATAGTAGTGATTAAATTTGTGTGATGGAGATAGGTTTGAAGAAAGTAAATAGAAAGTGACAGGCTAAGAAGAGAAAAGGTGAAGCCAGACTGATAGTACATTGGGTAGGACACTCGCCTTGCACAAGGCCTACCTGTGTTTGATCTATGGCATCTCATATGGTCTTCTGAGCCCACCAGGAATGACTCCTGAGCACAGAGCCAGAAGTAACCCCCTGAGTACCACGGGTGTTGCCCACCCCCCAAAAGAAAGAGAAAATGTATTCCTGGAAAAAGAACAGTAGTACTCTTTTTCTGCAAACAATATATTTTGAGAATATGGAAAAGGCCAATCTGTTATAATGAGGAGAAGGAAAGAAACTGAGTTCAAGAGGAGAACACAAATAGGGAAGGATGGGGACTGGGCCAAGCAGTCATAGGTATATTTGGCAGTTTAAAAAAAAGGATAGAACTAAATATTCAAGTCAAAGGCAACAACATTGGAATCAAGAGACCCAAACTTTAACAATTTACATTTAAAATAGGCCTGTTATACTGGCAGTCCCGGGGAGAAAGGGGGGTTAGAACTAGGCACTTGGAAAATATTGATGGAGGGAGATCAACACTGGTGGTGGGATTGGCCCTGATTCATTGTATGTCTGAAACTCAAATATGAAGGTCTTTATAAATCACAGTAGTTGCAATAAGATAAAAAAATGTTTTTTAAAAAACAGACCAATCTGTTTTTGTTTTTATAGCTCAAGCATGAAAGTTAGAACACAGAAGGAAGTATCATGTCACACAATGAAACATGAGACTAAGTCAAGTTGTAAAACTTTAAGAGGAATTCTTAGAAATATTAGCATGGATCATTCTGGTTCCAAAAGATAATAGAAAGATTACAAAGTATTAAGAGAAAAATTTTGAACCATCCTATAGGGACCAAACCTTTAACCAATCAATTAATTGACCGATTAACTGACTCAATTAAATGACTGATCTTTCTAGGATACCAAAGTCAAATCTGCTACTCTGGAACAATGTGGTACAAATACTCCAACTCATGGTTTCACAATTCAACCATGTGCTCTATCATGGGAGCTATTTATCTGACCCCAAATCTTTTATTTAAAAAAAAATTAGAGGCCAGGGATATGGTTCAGTATCAAAGCACTTATCTTACACCTGTAAGGTCTTGGATTTGATCCCTGGCACTGCAACCTAAACAAATAAGAATGAGAAACACTAACTGCCAAGGCATACCTAAGCTTTTAGGGGGGCTCAGCCCACCAGATGTATCCTCAGATTTTCCTGATGGGTAGAACTAATTTAACCCCCATGGGGTTCCTCAAAAGGCCCGCTAAGGATGCCTTTTTCCCCTGCGTGGATGGTTGAGGAATTTCCAAAGAGATGCCTGGCATTACATTTTCAGCCAGTATTTGACTTTCTCTCCTTTGTATATATCAGGCAAAATTATGGCCTCTATCTAATAATTGGATTCAGAAATTCCAGCACTAAAGATTATTTGAGAACCCCTTTTCGGGATAATAGCCAGCCCTAAAAGCAAAGACAATACTTTTTTTCTCTTTTTCAAATATGTCCTTGCAGCTGCATTTTCTGGTAATCAAGGGCGGAACCAGAATGCAGATCCTGGCTATTGACTATTGACCCTCCTTTAGAAATAGGGAAACTCATTTTTGGGGATTTGGCTCCTCCCTTTACGTAACCTCTAAAACAGTAGAGTCCAGCCCAGAAAGATCAAGTTTCTAGATATTTCCTACTTCCTCCTAATCCTGATTTTGCATTTGAAGTAAGCTTGCAAAGAGTTACCTTGAGTTGTAACCTTCTCCTTTGTAAACTAGAATTTTTACAGTCACACCCATAGCTTAGGTATTGTTACTGTTGTACTCTGCTTTGTGATTATAATTATTTTTCACCTATGGCTAATTTTACCCCTATAAATTCCCCTGCTAAAAAAACTAAACTTGTCGCACTCCTGCCAGAAACATGTTGACCCCACATACTCTGTGTGTGGTTTCATTTATTTCATATTTCATATGTCTCCATATGCCGATCCGGGCAACCCACTCTCGCTGAAGTGGACTCACCGAAATCACACTGGTGCTGTAAGACAGAAGCCGCTTACAGCAACTAATGCCAAACTTTTATAATGCCAAAAAAGTATTTTATGCAAATTATCTTTGTTTCCATTCATTAGGATTTGTTCTCATTGAAAGAAAAGTCTATAATTTTTGGAAATTAAACCAATGTTAAAATAAGCAATCAAATTCAATAAAATTGCTAAGAGTGTTTTCCTATAATTAACACTTTCTAATGACTCCTCTTTCTGTTTTGTCAGTGTACCATTTTTCTACAATTTGCATTGTATTTGTATGTGATTCAGTATTTTGTTTTTTTAACTATTGTAAATTCCAATATTTAGTTAAACATTGTACAAAAATGGCAATTAAAAAGTTTCTCTACAAGATTAATATATAAGATTACATTTGTCATTTTTGGGAGGAGGCCAGGCACAGTGATACTTAGAGGTTGCTCCTGGCTATGCACTCAGAAATCGCTCCTGGCTTGGGGGACGTCCCCATATGGAATGCCAGAAATCCAACTGAGGTCCTTCCTAGGTCAGCCACCTGCAAGGCAAATGCCCTACTGCTGTGTATTACTCTGGCTTCTAAATATAACTTTTTCAGGAATTAAAAATATCAGACTAGAATTAAAATAACCAAATTCCAGGTCTAGATCAACTGCACAGCAAGTAAGGGTTTGCCTTGCATGCGACTGACCCAGATTCAATCCCTGCATCATATTACTAGCAAAAGTAATTTACTTACTTACTCCTGTCTCTTGCACTCAGAAATTACTTCTGGCAGGTTCTGGGGAGCCTATTGGATGGCAGGGGATCGAACTCTTATCAACTACGTGCAAGGCAAATGCCCTACCTTCTTTGCTTTTGCTTGGGTCCCTCATATCTACTTTTACGTTTAATTGGTTGTGGTATGCTATCAATAAAGGCTGAAGCAATTAAAAACTCCATTTTTATATTTGTTTGTATACTGCAGTCAGCAGTGCTCCCTATCCTCTCAGCTTGGTCTTTGGAGGAGAGAAATAGGGTGTCATTCATGGTGTTGCTTGGGTACCAGAGATTAAACTCATACTTTCTACATGCAAGACTTTAGCCCTTTAAACTATCTCCCTAATACTAAAAAATCCAGTTTTACAGAGATAGGTAGTTGGAAAAGAGGGATATTTAATGCTAGCTAGATCATTGTGGCTACTTTTTATTGACAGTTCCACTAAAACTGCAGTATGGCTTTTAGAAGTTAATTACAATATGGACTCATAAAACACACTATTATATTCTCATGAAAATCATATAACAGGGGCCGGAGAGATAGCACAGCGGCATTTGCCTTGCAAGCAGCTGACCCAGCACCTTAGGTAGTTGGTTCAAATCCCATCTTCCCATATGGTCCCCCGTGCCTGCCAGGAGCTATTTCTGAGCAATTAGCCAGGAGTAACCCCTGCACACCGCTGGGTGTGGCCCAAAAACCAAAAAAAAAAAAAAGAAACAAACAAACAAAAAATTATATAACAAAAATATAGTTAATGTTCATTCATTGTTAGAAAATATACGAACTTGTACTTTGAAAGATTTTTATATGATTATTTGTATTATGCATATTTGATAAATACAGAGTCACTAAGATACATGGACTTTTTTTACAATTCTGACACAGTATCACACCAATTAATTTCACTGACACTCTTCTTAGAAAATTCTTTAACTATTAGGAAGCTGTCAGATTCATGGTGGCAAATACAAAATTAGAATTTGAATCATTGCTTAACAAAAAGTTTTCCTTAATTGAGAAACTCATTTAATTTACTTGTAGAAAAAATATCTGGCAACTACTTAAGTTTCAGAAACCAACCTTTTCAGTTGTTCTTTTAAGTAAAATTGATATTCTATGGTGATACATCTACAAAAAGGAATACTATTCAGCTATTAGGAATAATGAAGTCAATTTGCTTATACATAGAAGAATATGGAGAATATCATGCTGCATGAAATGAGCCAGATGGAAAGGGATAGACATAGATAATCTCATTCACTGATAATAAGAAAAATAAAAAATAGTATGTTAGGGGCCAGAGTGATAGCACAGTGGTAGGGCATTTGCCTTGCATGCAGCTGATGTAGGATGGACCTTGGTTCAATCCCCTAGAGTCCCATATGGTCCCCTGAGCCAGGACTGATTTCTGAGTGCATAGCCAGGAGTAACCCTTAAGCATCACAGGGTGTGGCCCCAAAAGCAAATAATAATAATAATAATTAATAATAATAATAATAATATCCAGAGTCAATAGAGAGGAGGGCCAGAAAGAGCAGTCTATGGTAGGAAGCTTGCCACAAAGAGTGGTGAATGCAGTTAGGGTAGTGAATAGTCCACTGTGACAATAATAGTTGGAACTGATCATTCTGGACAAGAACTGAGTACTGAAAAGTGAAAAAATGAGATATATGGTGTCCTTTCTTTAGCAATAGTGAAAACCACAGTGTTTAAAATGGAGAGAAGGGGCCCAGAGAGATAGCACAGCGGTGTTTGCCTTGCAAGCAGCCAATCCAGGACCAAAGGTGGATGGTTCGAATCCCGGTGTCCCATATGGTCCCCCGTGCCTGCCAGGAGCTATTTCTGAGCAGATAGCCAGAAGTAAACCCTGAGCACTGCCGGGTGTGGCCCAACCCCCCCCCCAAATGGAGAGAAAGACAGCAAAAGAGAGATAGAAGTAAGATGTCTGCCCCAAAAGAGGTGGGAGAAGGTGGGTAGAATGGAAACAGGCATTTCAGAAAACGTTCATTGTTGAAGGGTGATGTACATTCTATGACTGAAACTCAAACATAAACAATTTTATAACCACAGTGCTTAAATAAAGTAATTATATATATTTTAAAAAATGTTCTACTGGGTGCCAGGGATGGCAAGTTGGACTTTTTCATTCATACTTTCATTTTATCATACTGATAATTAAAAATCAGTTCATCTGAGATCAATATTTAATAAGATTAATACTTTTTATTGTATATCTAAAGATACTCTTAAGTAAAATTGCCTTTATTTTGGTTGCGACTGTGAGGATGAAGTATACAATAATTACCAGGTTTGGCTGATACATTTTAGTGTTACTTGCTTAATTTTTCCTAGGAGTTTTTTTAGTCCAAATTGTTTCTTCTACATCATTGCAAATTTTGCCATGAGGAAAAGAGGGGGGAAATTGTCAAAGAGTAAAAGAGCCCTAGGTCGCCATTTAGGTCACTTCTGGAATATAATATTCTAAATGAGGCCATGGTATTTATGCTATCATAAAACTTAAACATGAGAATTAACCCACTGGTAGAATGTGAGTATTACTAGGAAGTTCTAGAATTTCATTTCTACAGCTCTTTCATCTGGTCCTTCATCTTCTTTACCACAGATACTATTCAATTTTTACTTAAAATAAGGCTCTACTTGCATGTAATTTTCAGATTTCTTATTACTTCCTTAGCCACCAGAATCTTCTTTTTCTGGATATACTACTACACAACTACTGTAGGTTGATATTCTTAAAACCTACTTTGATCCCTTTGTGTAATTTCAATGGCTTTTTCTGCCTACAAAATAAATGACAGTCTTCCTTTTTCTTTTTGATTGTTATTTTTTTTCTTAGGAGAAAAGTGTTAGGGACATCCAGAAGTATGAAGGACTTATTCCTGGCTCTGTGTTCTGGTGTCAATCCTTGTACTGATCAGGGGATCATATCTAGGGCTGAAGATGGAACCGGGGTTGGTTATGTGTACACATTAACCATTGTATTATCTCTCCAATTATATTATCTCTCCAGTTTCTTCACAAGATCCATTGATGGAGTGTTCAAATTTCAAAGAGTTTTTACCACTTTTTAATTATGCTTCCCAACCCTAGCACATAACATTTCCCACCATGTACTATATTTTTGTTTAGAACACTTCCCCACCTTTTGTATATTTTATAGATGGCAGAGTCTAGCTTTCACTAAAGAAGTTGAAAAGTACATTATTTGCTTTCTTTGTGTGCATGGGAGAAAGATGAGGACACAAAAGCTCATCCAACCATCAGGATCCAGTCCAGGATGTTGAAACCATAGTTTGTGACATCAAAATCCAAGTAGCTGGTATATTACTTTAGAAGTGTTGGAGCAAAGCAATGAGCCATGGTGGTAGCTCCAGTAGAACTTGGTATTCAAGAACTGTTGTCATTTTAGGATCACCTTTATGTGGGAGTATCTGGTGATGACAGTTTCATTGCCTCTGCAAGCTCTAAGACTCTGCTCTTCCTTCACATGGTGAATTTGGCTGGTCTTGACAAAGAATAAACAAAGTTCAAGGTTGCACAATAAAGTCAAAGAGCAAACTCCACAGGCATAAAATAACTTTAATTCAATTTTCCCATGTAAGAGAAAAAAATGGAAGGTCAAACAGAAAATGTCATCATCAGTCAATTATTTGGGAGTAATTTATTAGAGCATGGAACTTGTGAGAGACTATGGTCACTGCTTTAAAGGCTTAAAAAGGTAACCAACTACTCATACACTACTGGGTAGAAAATAAGGAAGCAAGTGGCTGTGGTCCAGGAAAAAAAGAATATTTGGACTGGTATGCAGGGTTGTGATACGAATATCATAGTCTAAGTGCATGGATCAGAGAATTTGTTTTAGTTACTTAATATACTACCTATTAAGTCTGTCTTCCAAACCTAACCTGGCTAAAATTTCCAACTATTTTTATTTTAAATTTGAATGGGTATTATTTTCCAGTACCCTAGTAAGGTTAATCATTAGAACCTTACTAATTTCTTTCATGTCCTAAATTTGCTTGTTTACATAAATCCATTGACCTATGGATACCAGAATGACTTAATACTGTGTAAATAGTAAACTATTAGTCAAATTGTTAATTAAATTCTACTAATAAAGTTCTTACTTGGTAATAAATGTTTGAAAGTATATGATCTAAAGTAAAAAACATGAACAGATTCTTAGTATTCAGAATGAAAAGAATAAAAGATAAAATAAAAGATAAAAGATCAAAATATACATAAAAGATCAAAAATTCTACTCAGCCTCATATAGCAGATAGAAATTACAGAGGGAGAATTTAAGAACTATAAGAATTGTGAAATATGAGTTTTATTACCAGTGGTCTATAGAACATAGCATATTTGTAAAAGCAAAAAATACAGTGTACAGTTGACACATTACTTTCAAATAATGTTAACACAAACTAAAAAACAGGATGGCAAAACTCAATGTTTCAAAATAAAAATTTACATCAAGATTTAAAAGATGGACTAATATAACATATCTCTCCTTCTGAGAGTTATGGTATTAGAAGGATAGTGAAAAGAAATAGCAAAGTATAACTATAACAGCAAGAAAAAATTACAACTGATAAATCTAAAAACAGCGATCAATATTTCTGATAGCCCAGATCCTCCACCAAACTCCAAAAGAAAATAATGACTGCTAATACTTCCCAGATAGTTCAGCCCTGGCTGATACCTCTGTGTATTCTCAAAAGGGGGAAGCTGCAGGTCATATTCCTTTTTCTACATGAACTATAACAGTGCAATGTCACACCCTTCAACAGAAAGCTCTGGTTCTGTCTTTGCTATTCCATATGATCCTGAGCCTTCCAGGAGTAATTGCTGGGCACATAGCCAGAAATAAAACCTGGGCACCACTGGGTATGGCAAAAACAAAACATAAAGGCTTTGTATAGTAAAAGAAATACAAACTAAAACTTAAAGGTAGATACGTGAATGGGAAAAATATTCATATACAACAAATTGGTTAAAGGTTTGAAATTCAGGATATAAGAAGTACTCAGAAAGAGCAACAAAATTTTTTTTCAAAAACCCCATAAAAATATGGGCAGAAGAAATGAACAGATGCTTCAGAGGAAGGCAAGCAGAACGCCAATAAACACATGAAAAAAATGCTCAGCATCACTTATTATTAGAGAATTCTAAATCAAGGTAACAATGAGATACACTCTTAAACAAGTGAGAATGGTAGATATCAAAATATGGTAGGAACAGTCTGTGTTGGCAGGGACGTAGTAAAAAAGGATTGATGGTGAGAATGTTGTCTGCTTCAAACCCTATGGAAAATGATAGGAAGAGACCTCAGTAAACTTAGAATTGAGATGACATATGACTCAGCAATTCTACTTGGGGTACCTACCCTCTGAACGGAAATGTATACACCACTACTCATTGCTGCACTTAGTACTATAGCGAAGCTATGGAATCAACTGTTGACCAATTACAAATGAATAGATTATGAAGAGATTTTCTAACTCTCTCTCTCTTTTTTTTGTTTGTTTGTTTCTTTGGGTCACACAGGCAGTGCTCAGGGGTCACTCCTGTTTCCACGTTCATAAATCGCTCCTGGCAGTCTCAGGGGACCATATGGGATGCCAGGATTCGAATCACTGTCCTTCTGCATGAAAGGCAAACGCCTTACCTCCATGCTATCTCTCAGGCCCCACTTTCTCTCTTTCTTTCTCTCTTTCTTTCTCTCTCTTTTTCCTTCCTACCTTCCTTCCTTTCTCTCTCTTTCCCTCCCCCCCCCCACACAAATACAATACTATGAAGCTACAAAGGACAAGGAAATCAAGCAATTTGGTGAAACCTGGTGAGAACTGGAACCATGTTGAGTGAAGCAAATGAGAAGACAGACAAAACACAGGATGATCCCACTTATCTGTATATATGTATATGTATGTATTTATGTGTATATATAATAATATATAAGAACTGTATTATAACATAACTGTATTATTAAATATAATAAAGAGGTGATGCTTAGATCACTCTTGACCTGAGAGCTTAGGGAGGAAGATATAAAAGGAAAGAATTTGAGTTGAAGTGATAGCACAGTAAGTAGGGTGTTTGCCTTGCATCTGGCTGACCTGGGTTCAATCCCAGGCATCCTATAAGGTCCCCTGAGCCTACCAGGAGTAATTTCTGAGCATAGAGTAAGGAGTATCCCCTGATCAAAGATGGGTGTGGCCCAGAAACCAAAAAGAAAGAAAAAAAAAGGAAAGGAAAGGAATCAAGATGACTAAAGGAAGTAATGGGGGAAGTAGAGTTAGGGCTTACATTATACCAATAATGTGGGACAGTGGTATAGTTGAGTCTATAACCAAACCATAGGCTCAACAACACTGAAAGCTCTAATAACTAAACTTTATAATGTGCTTGTCAAGGTGGCAAGCAGAGGTAGTGATTTGAGGGTGGAGTTTGGGGAAGATGGAGAATGGAAGCTCTGGTAATACAAAGTGGTCATGGGTTTGGTGCTGAAATATTATATGACTATAACTCAGCTAGAGACAACTTTGAAAATCACAGTTCTTTAATTAAATGAAAATTTTCTAATTAGAAATCATTTCATTGAAAGAAATTTATGTAGATAAATGTGAGGGGAGAGAGAACAATAAGTGTTCATGCATTCAAGAATTCATGGTTCAAGATTTAAGAATCTCTCCAAAGTGAAAAATCCCCAATATTCACAGTAATTTCTGATGTATGGGTTAATTTTAACTTTTCAATGCTTTTAAAAAATTATTTTTATATAAGAAAGTACATGCATATTCACATATTTCAAATATATGTTTCAAATATATATTCTCATACATGCATGTTTTAGGTAATGCTTTAATAAACTAAAGTGACAAAATATACTTATTTCCCTATGAATTTGTCAAGTTTGTTTCTTTATTGCATTTGAGGACACATCTGGCAGTGTTCAGGGCTTATTCCTAGTTCCGTAGTCAAGGATCATTTCACGACAGTGCCCTAGGGACCAAATGTGGTACCAGGGTACCAAATGTTGAACCATAATCAGCCTTGTGCAAGGTGAATGTTTTAATCTCCATACTATCTCTCCAGCTGTTTGTCAAATTTATGTGAATAGTAATTAGAGGACTCTAACATATAACTTCATAGTTGTGCTTTGGAGTTAAAAATTGACATCTTCATTGATGCAGTTTGCAAAAGCATTAAAAGAAAACCTGTTTACCTAGTGTTTCCACTTCTAGGAATCTGGCCCAAGAAAAACATAATTGAAGATTATACTGTTAAAATGCTTATGGTCCAACTAGAGTGAACAATAATTCTATTATGTACTAATCTTGTTGAAGAGGTGTAAATAGAGGTTGGTTTTGCGTACTTTCATCAGCCCAGTTCTATTAAAACTATTTTAAATACACTAAATTGGTACATTTTTTTCTACCTCCCTTTTTCTCTTTTTCTTTCTTGCTTCCCAGACCTGTTACCAGTTAGTTGTACTACTACAAGACAAAGGGTCTAAAACATAAAAAAGGTGTAACCTGTTTATTCATTCTTCCTGTCTCTTCCTCTTCAAACTAAGTGAAAGTGTGAAAGGAGGGAGTGAGAAATGGGATTAAGGGAAATTAGGTGACTGGTCAAGATAAACTATCAGACAATAAAACTGTTTTTTTCATGTGATATATGTGATAAGGAACTTATCCACTACAGAGTTCCATAAACTTTGGGAGACCTAGACCTCATTCCAGTTCAGTCATTACTTGCCCTACTATCTCTTGATATATATACAGTTTCCACATGAGAGATTCCTAGAATCCTATTACTGAGAAGAAATAATAAATGTGTTAGTGAACATAGATTCCCATTTTTATCTTATATTAAAAACTGTTTGCTTCCAAAACCCAACTCTTTATCTACCCAATATATTTACCCTTTATTAAAAATATTTTAATTGAGTTTTAGTCATACATGTTCTAACATCCAGGCAAGTAGTAATAAGAAAAATATTATTCAATATCATTAGTTTTAATCTGACTTAGTTTTTTGGTCCAAAAAAATGAGTCTTTTTTTCAATTCATTTTTGGGCAAGAATAGGGCTTTGAGGTTAACTTTACTGTATTCAGGAGCTAGTCTTGGCTTATTGCTCAGATGTGACCTGCAGTGATGCCCAGGATATCCAGTGCAAGGGACTGTTCCAAGGTCTACAGCCTGCTAGGCATGCTCCTTATCATATATCTCTCCAGTTGGTCTCAATAATGTAATAATAAAAAATCTACATTTGTTAGGTAATCACTGTAGTCTTTTATCTACTTATGGCACTTAGTTAGATGATTGTGGCCTATGATGCTGGTTTAAATCTCTGGCACTATATCTGATCCCCCAAAGATGGAGGTGAGGTTACACTAGAGCACACTGCAAAAAATTGCTCCTCAGCACTGCTGGGTGTGGCCCAAGCAAAAAAATAAAAATAAATAGTGGTCATGATAGTTAGTCCAGTATTCTTTTCCTGTCTTGGTATCTTTCTCTGATTCACTTTTTCTATCTCAAGAGAAGCAAAGGGGGGTGGTGGATATACAACATTAATCCACTGCCTACACAGATTGACAAAATCTGAAAAGTCTGTGACTTCATTTTACTCACAAGCTCACAAAACAGCCTTTTACAGTTTTTAAGGTGCTAGTGGAAAACAACTCTTCTCTGATTCCTAAGTCAGAGGACAGGAACAGTTTTCCCTTTATTACAGCCAGAGATGTGGCCACAGTATCATTAATTCTGCAGCTTCTCTAAGACCTTACTCTCACAGGGACTCATGAAAACGATAAGTTATCACCTACACAGATGGGCTGCATTTCAAGAGACAAACTTGCAGTTTCTATTACACTGACTATTGAAGATTAAACACACACATACACACAGACTGTTTTGAAAACATTATAAGCAAAAGGAATATATGAGCAAATAGCCTCATACAGTATTTTTATAAAAAAAAAACCAACAAAATTACCTCCTATCAACACAATTTTTAGAAAGAAACAATATAGATGAAATGAACTATGGACATGAGGCAATGTTTATATTTCTCCCCTTTGAACTCCATAGATAAGGCAAGACTTGCAAAGGAGATGGATTATAACTCTAGAAGATCTTAAATCAGTGTGGAAATCCTAGTGTCTTTTAATATAGACACTTAGTGAGTATGCCTGTTGTTCCTTATAGAGATGTCATCTTGTGTGTGTGAGACAAAGCTAAGTGTTTCTTAGGGGATCATAATCCTGACTATTCTTTAGGTCCAGAAGTGCTTAGGAGACTCTGTGGTAACCTGCGCCTTCTGCATGCAAAGTATGTGTTTAGCCCATTGAACTTTTTTTTTTTTGCCCAAGAAATATTTATTATACATCCTTGTCTTTGCTCTGAAGAATGACATTGTCCCTAATGTATACATCTGTTTGTTTTAAGTCATGCATCACTTAATGAAAGGAACATTTTATAAGAACTATGACATGAAGTAATTTTGTTGTGCAAAAGTCAGAGTACAATTACAATTATCCTAGGTTCTATAATCTTATCGTACCTAGGACTATAGGATGAAACCTACAGAGGCCACTGTTCTATATGTGATCCTTCTTTAGCTAAAAGACCATTATTCTGTGCAAACATCAAACATCATCAACACAAACATCATAGAAAAAATGGACCAGAATAACAGATAATGAAGGCCTCACTGTAAGATGTTTTGATATATGACATACTCAGGAACCATGGAAATAATTTTCTACTAGCACAGATATTGCTCTCAGGTAAAAGAATCCTATCAACTTGCTTCAATTTAGAAAATATTCTCTTGAAGATTCTTCCTATTCCTTTCACCAGGCTAAAGCTTCCTAACTAATTCATTATCTTTTTTTTCTTTTTGTGTGAGATATTGAATCCAGGATCTTATGCATATGACACCTGTGGTCTACCACTGAGTATATCTATCTCTGATTTCTTATTCATTTTCTTGACATTTGAACTCCTTTCTTAGACTGAAAAAGTGATTGGACACCAAATTATTCTATAACTAGTTCTGTAGTCTCTAAGCACTTCTAGACTGAATTCTCAGGTAAAAGTAAAGGGCCTTATTCTTTACAAATGAACTGTATTGCTCAACTTGTGTGGATGATTAACTCTACTAAAAAAATAAAACAAGTCAGCAACAAAAAACTCAATAAAATCTCACAGACACCTAAATTTAACAAGAAAATGTGCTACTGTAACTTGGCAGCAGATGCCATATGAACAAGACTTACAACAATCTTAGAAAGAGAAATTTTATTTAGCTTATACCATCTTTTAAATGCCATGTTTTTTTGTTAGAAAAAGTGTGGCAATTCATCCTTAAAGAAATAAGTAGACAAAACAAAATGCATCTATGAATATCAATTGGATTATATACAGAGGGCAAAATGGGAAGGGAAAATCTATTATGGACATTAGATTATTGGGAAAATGTAAAGTGAGATAAAGACAGAGACAGAATTAAAGAAATAAAGGCATCCCCCCCTTTTTTTTTTTTACAGAAGAATAACTGACTTATAGGAAATATATACCAGGAATAAAGGAAGGAAGGAAAGAATTTAACCACTCCCTCTTTGGTTCCCTCCCCCACCAAAGAAAACAAAACAAGAACATGCTCATTTCTCATAAGATTACATGAACTCTGAAGCAATGACTTTCTAGAACTGATTTACTGATGTCCTTGTTTGGTTTGTTTGTTTGTTTGTTTGTTGGGTCTCCCAATAAGTGCTCATGGAGTAATGGCCATTACCAGTGATATTCAGTCATCATAGCCCAGCAGTTCAATGCTAAGGCCCAAAAAAAGCAATGTTTCTTGCCTAGTAAGCACTTGGGGGTCCTAAGGGGCTCCCAGAGAAACACCTGAAATGCCTTGGATGCCAAATGGGACAGAGATCTAATTCAGGTTGGGCATATGGACCCTAACTGCTATAGTAGCTCCTGACCCCAAGAAAATTTAGAACTGGGTTCAGCAAATGATAGTCATTTTGTGAACACCAACTCAAAGCTTAACCAGCCACAGCAATTAGCAGTGCATAAATTATTTTTTTGCAATGAATAAAAGTCACTACTTGTAATTATTTTGAAAGATTGCAACCCATTAGTATTGCTATATAGAATTAATGATATATTATAATATAAAGACTTAAATGTATTAATAATATATTAAGATTAGTATCAGCAAGAAAAAAAGGGGAAACATTGATGATCCTGGAAGTGAATTAAACACTTCCTTCAGTGTCAACTGTGTCAAGAAGAAAAATAGTCCAAAAGTTGACACATCTTTGAATCCACTTCAGTGTTCACATAAGGACTGGCTCTCCAGGGTGGCTGCCAGTGAAAATCTAAGCATAGCCAAGTACCAGGTCCTGACCATCTCATCCAATAAGACTCCTCTGTCAGTCATTCTCTGTTTGGGGCTCTCTATTGGTCTGGCTGACACTCTCTCAGAGCTGTGGTGCATTGAGAAGACCTTAACCAATCATCTTTTACTCTTTCATTCCTTTCAGAGTTAGGTGTCAAGGTGCAGTTAGGTGACAAGGTTTCTAAATTCCTAACTACTCTATCCTACATATATAATTGCCAGTAAGGGGAACTATATATCATTGCTTTGACATCTGTTTCCTAGAGAACACAAACAGGAACCCAATTAAAAACCAGCAAAGAATGTCAACAGGAAACTCATTTTAAAATGGAAACTAAGAGTAGCAGCATAACGATATACACAAACATAAATACAAGTATGGAGAGTGAGGAAAAATCTAATTTAAATATATTTAATCAAAGATCTACTTAAGATAGGTCTAATTCTAAAAATTATAATTCAAATAGGTAATATCATACTCCCAAAAGGCAGGCTTCATGTATCAATGAAAGGACTCTAAAGACAATAAGTCTTGGTAAGTTTTTAGCATGAACTAAGTAATTTTATGTGGGCTTCCATAAATTAACTCACCAATTCTAAAAGGTACATATTAATATTTCCAGTTTAGAGACTGGGATAATAATGGACATGCCCATTTATTATGTGTCTAATTTGCTTTTAAAAGAATCACTTAATAGACCTTTCTCTACTCTAAGTGCCCTCACCACTCTTGTGGTGAGCTTCCTACACTGGGTTGGACCTTCCTGCTCCTCAATTCTGTTGTCTCTGGATATTGTTATCATACTGTCTTTGATTTTTCTTATATCCCACAAATGAGTAAGCTATTTATATCCCTTTCCCTATGGTTAATTTCACTCAGCATTATAGTCTCCATGTCCATCCATATATAAGCAAATGTCATCATTTCATTTTTCCTAACTGCTGCATAGTATTCCATTGTATAGATCTTTAGTCACTCATCTGTTGTTGGGCACCCGGATTGTTTCCAGATTCTGGCTATTATAAATACTGCTATGCTTAAAATACTAGTGCAGAGAACATTTTTTGTATTGTTTGTGTATGTGTATGTGTTCCTGAGGTATATCCATAAGAGTAGTATTGCTGGATCATATGGAAGATAGCTGAAACAAGATAGCTGGATTATCTTAGACAAGAACTAGGTGCTAAAAGAGGAGAACATGACATGCAAGCCACTCTTCCATTGACAACAGTGCAGACAACAATGCTAAAATGGGGAGGAGAGAGAGAGAGAGAGAGAGAGAGAGAGAGAGAGAGAGAGAGAGAGAGAGAGAGAGAGAGAGAGAGAGAGAGAGAAATGCAAATTGCCTGCCCAAGAGACAGACATTGGTGGAAGGAAAACGGGGGAAATAGGTGACGGGAAGGGTGCACTGGTGAAAGGTAGTGTACATGGTGTGACTGAAACCCAACGGTGAACAATTTTGTAACCACAGTGCTTAAATAACTCAGTTAAAAAAAAACTTAAAAGGACAGAGAAGAAATTCAAGTGGGAAGGAAGATGAGAGAGGGAATTAACAGGCATAGAGGGGCTTGAGATTCAATTATATTGGGGTTTTAGGAAAACATAGTGTCAACAACTCTGAAAACATGAAAACTAAGCTGAAGTTATAAAACTTTAATGTTCCTGCCAAGGTGGCAGGAGGAGGTGAGGTAGGTGAGTTTGGGAGTAGGGGATGATGAAACATGGGAATATTGGTAATGGCAATTGACACTGGTGGTGAGATTGGTATTGTAATATTATATGCCTAAAACTCAACTATCAATAACTTTGCAAACCATGGTTCTTCAATTAAATAAAAAAATTAAATAAATTACTAAAAATCACATCACATTTCACTTAATAGGGTCATTTGAATCCTATTACCTTATATACATACATAATTTGAACCTATTACATGTCTTTTTAATACAAGAAGGTAAATATTAGAGTGAAATAAATTGCTGCCATATGTTTAACATTGTGACTGTACACCTTTTTCAGAATTTAGTTTTTAATCTAGAAAATAGCTTTGTTATAATTTATTATTAAAAATTACATGTTAGAAATTAAAAATGACAGTATGTTCTATGGTTATGAGCTATTAGTACTAGCATATGTACCAAGGAAAATAAATTTTAGAAATTAAATGATTATAGAGGGTCCACGTTTGACTTGGAGAGCCTGCCTGCAAGTCTGGGTCATAAATTCTATCGCCTGCTTTCTGCCACATCTGTGTTGTCATCACAGCAGCACTGATGTTTGTGATACTTAGTTTAAGAATAATTGCCTTTTGGGCTAAAGTGATAACACAGTGGTAGGACGTTTGCCTTGCATGCTGCCTACCTTGAACAAACCTGGGTTTGATTCCCGGCATTCCATATGGTTCCTTGAGCCTGCCAGGAGCAATTTCTGAGCACAGAGCCCTGAGTACCACCAGGTGTGGCCCAAAAACAAACAAACAAAGAATAATTGCCTTTTCACTGTGATTGCATGTGTAGCATCACCATCCTACAATGGTACAATCAAGTGTGTGAAAGTGCACAACTACAGTATGCAAGTGGAACAGCTGTGAATGTGTAACCCTGTCATTGCCACAGCAGAAACAATGACAAAGAGAAGGGTGGAATTTTAAAAACCTATAAACTACATTGTAGAAAATCCTAAATTCAAATGCCTATCATTATAAAGCCAAATATCAAATAAAATGCATATTCATTAATAATTTTAATTATTTCTTAGCTATATTTTTATATTTATATGTGTGTGCACATGCATGTATATTTTTAAAATAAGTATGTACCTAATGAGAGCTGATGATGGCCTTTTTAGGGGCCAGAAAGATAGCACAGCAGAAGGGTGTTTGCCTTGAAAGCTACCAACCCAGGGCCAACGATGGTTCGAATCCCAGCATCCCATATAGTCAGTCCCCTGTGCCTGCCAGGAGTAATTTCTGAGCACAGAGCCAGGAATAACTCCTGGGTGCCACCGAGTGTGGCTCAAAAAAAACATAAATAAATAAATAAATAAATAAATAAATAAATAAATAAATAACACCCTTTAAATGTCACTACTTTATTCTCTTGACTGAACCTTTATCAAGAATCTTTATTACTAGTGATTTATCATAAAGCCTAAGATGCAACAATGGTGATATCTGTGTAGAATGAAATGGGAAGACCAGAATAGAAATGAGAAAGTTGTCTCATTGATGAAGCTAAGTTTTGTGAAACATTATTATTTTTAGACCATATTCTCTGGCATTTTCCCCCCATCCAAACCAATTCAATGAGGGCTATTTTCTTTTTGAATGCCAGCAACATGGAAGTGGTAAAGTAGATTAAACAATGTAGTAACTCCAGAAATATTTTGACTTACTAAATTTATTAATAAGACTATACTATGACTGCACATGGTACCTAATTCATTTTATACAAGACAAACTGGTACCATGTATTCTACAACTATAGTGTTCTATACAAATTTAGTTTGTTTGGGGGCCATACTTGACAATGCTCAGATATGCTAGGTCTCCACACAGGGTTCACTCCTGGCAGGCTCCAGGAACCAAGTGAGATGCTAAGAATAGAACCCCACTTGGCCACATGAAAGGCAAGCACCTTACTCTCTATACTATCTTTCTGGCCCCTATTCTATACATTTTATATAACACAATTGTACACAATATGGAATCAGGGAAGTGGAATTTATTGTTCATAATATATAAATTATATTTTACAATATAATTTATATTTTTATATTTTATAAATTTATGTATTCCAGAGGCAATAGAGATAATAATTTATATTATATTAATTATGTTCTCTGGGGGTCAGAGAGATTGTACCGTGAATTGGGCATTTATCTTGTCTCAGTCAACCCAGTTTTTATTCCCAGTGTTCTATATGGTTCAATGCCTACCAGGAGTGTTTCCTGGTAACCCCTGAGCATTTCTGGGTATGTACCCCACCAAAAGAATAATTATAAAAGTAAAGGCTTTAAGGAGCTGAAGACAACACAGATTCTGGAACACATGTTTTGCAAGCTGGAGGTCTGGGTTTGATTCCAAGCATCAACCATTGAGTCAGGCACCAAGGAGTGAACCAGGATTCTCCACTGAACACTACCATCTGTGACCCAAAAACAGAACCAAAATTCTTACAGAAATATATTGACTCAAATGAACCCTAAAAATATTGTAAACAGTATTAATATGCTGGATTCTAAAAATTACTTTTATCTGGTTTCCTTATCATATTTTTTTGGCGGGCACAAAAAGAAATGCTCAGGGGTAATTCCTGGCTATGATCTCAGGGGTCAAAGGTCATTTCTAAAGATGCTCTGGAGACCATATGGGATGCTGAGGATCAAACCCGGGTCCACCACATGCAAGGCAAATGTCCTACTTACTGTGTTATCACTCTGGCTTGATCATATTTTTCTTTTCTTTTCTTTTTTTTTTTTTTTTTTTGGTTTTTGGGCCACACCCGGCAGTGCTCAGGAGTTACTCCTGGCTATCTGCTCAGAGATAGCTCCTGGCAGGCATGGGGGATCATATGGGACGCCCGGATTCGAACCAACCACCTTAGGTCCTGGGTCAGCTACTTGCAAGGCAAACACCACTGTGCTATCTCTCCGGCCCCGATCATATTTTTCTTTATGTAAATGAAAGAAAATTAATCCACCAAAGAAAAAATTATGATGTGGGAAGAAGAAAAAGAAATAATGCAATTGTATTGCTACCACTGATGAATGAAAGTTTCAGTTACTCCATAGCCTTGCAAGCTTTCTGTGCCATGGTTCTGGCTTTTTTGCCCTTTTAAAATAAATAAATAAATAAATAAATAAATAAATAAATAGGGATGGGAGTGATAGCACAGCAGGAGGGCATTTGCCTTGCATGCAGATGACCCAGGAAGGGCCTGGGTTCAATCCCCAGCATCCTATATGGTCCTACCAGGAGTGATTTCTGAGTGCAGAGCCAGGAGTAACTCCTGAAAGTCTCCGGGTGTGACCCCTCAAACCAAAATAAATAAATAAATAAATAAATAAATAAATAAATGAGAAAAGGGGGCCGGAGCAATAGCACAGCATGTTTGATTTGCACACAACTGACCTGGATTCTATCTCAGGCACTCCATATAGTTTCCAGAGTCTTTCAGGTATAATTTCTGAGAACAAATTAAGGGGTAACCCCTGAATGTTGTGGCCAAAAATCTTGTTGTGACCCAAAAATCCTGAGAGATTGGGAGGGGGGGTGTAGGGGCAATGACAAAAAAAATCAAAATGTGAAATTTCAAAATCTATAATAACTTTAAACACTATATAGCCCTTGATATTTAAGTTAAAGGTTAAATTAGTAACTATGTGTACTTACAGAAAGTCAGATTTCTTTTTCCATTGCTACTCTAGAACTGTGGGTGACCTAGTTCCCCAAACTAAAATTGAAGTAGACACAGTGGTTGGCTAAAAAAGGGGATTTTCTTTCTGTGGTCAGATATTGATAGGGTTCTCACACCAGCTTTAGTTTTACAAAAAGGAGACTAAAACTTGATATGAAAGTGGATTTCTCTTGCTCCTCTTTGAAATAGTTTAAGAAGAAAATAGATAATATTTATGTGGCATATTGTAGCAACAGTAGTTAAGTCATTAAGCTTCTTACATTCTTTTTATGATACACTTCTAAGAGTTGTTCTACCGGGGGAAAATCCGCGAAAGTACACCGGCCCAGTGGGGCTCAGCTGTGAAAGACTGTGAGTGTGACCTGTCTATGTCTGTCTACTGTCCTCTTGCGTGAAACTCTTGCGAGTGGGGCAAAAAGAGCCTCCAGAAACCTCGCTCGCCCAGACGCCATTTTCAGGGAGGGACTTCAGAGCATAAAAGCCGGCTATCCTTTGCAAAAGCTGGCTCCCTGTGTGTGACACCAGGCGGGGGAAAATCCGCGAAAGTACACCGGCCCAGTGGGGCTCAGCTGTGAAAGACTGTGAGTGTGACCTGTCTATGTCTGTCTACTGTCCTCTTGCGTGAAACTCTTGCGAGTGGGGCAAAAAGAGGCTCAGAGGAGCACGGCCGCTCCGCTTCGCTACGCGGCCGTGCACTCTTTCTAAGGAAAGAACTCCATTGCAACAAGAAGGAAAAATCACACTAAGAACGGCGCTATATCACAGAAGCAAACATTTCTCTCTGGACTGTCTTCTCTGTTACATGCTCGGGCCTAAGATTTGACCCAGTGTGAGGCTTCATCCACGGAGGACTCCCCTCCCTTAGAGGCAAGTCAGCCCATCCAGAAAGGGAGGAGCCAGAGGAGTGTGCTGCCTGCATCATATAGACAATGAATACCACTACAACACGTAGAAAAACCCACAATACAAATGTGACAATGGGGAAACAGCGCAGGCCAGCATCAGACATAGAGAATGAAGATGACAATTCTGAGGACCAGATAATGACTGAACAACTAATCAACCTCTCAGATAAGGACTTTAGACTAGCAATATGGAAGGTGCTCAACAGACTCCAAGAAACCATGGATCGAGTTGAACAGAACACTAATAAGAACCAAGAAAATATGAAGGCAGAAATGACAAAACTCCAAACTGAAATAACATGTCAACTAACAGGCCTGAAAAACTCAGTAAACGAAGTGAATGACAAAATGGATAAGCTCTGGGACAGGGTATCAGAAGCTGAGAATAGACTTGGTGCTGTGGAAGATGAGATACATAACAATTCCATACAGCAGGAGAGATTGGACAAAAAACTTAAAGCAAATGAGCAGACAATGGAAAAATTAGTCAAAGAATGGGAACAGACGAAAATAGAAGTCTATGATAAGATCAACAGAAACAACTTAAGAATCATTGGAGTCCCAGAGACCCAGGAAGAAAATTTCCAGGAAGAATCAATGGTCAAGAACATCATTAAAGAGAAACTTCCAGAGCTAAAGAATATATGTGATCAAATCCTGCATGCCCGAAGAGTACCAACCAAAAGAGACCCCAGAAAAACCACCCCAAGACACATCCTAGTCACAATGACAAATCCCACAGATAGAGACAGAATTCTGAAAACAGCAAGATCAAAAGGGGAAATCATGTTCAAGCAAGCTTCCCTGAGATTTACAGCAGACCTGTCACCAGAAACGCTCAATGCCAGAAAGCAGTGGTGGGATATTGTGACAAGACTGAATGAAATGAATGCTTCACCCAGAATACTATACCCAGCAAAACTCACTTTCCGGTTTGATGGAAGAATACATGGTTTCACAGACAAAAAACAGCTCAGAAACTTCACAGACACAAAACCAGTCTTAAGAGAAAAACTGAAAGACCTAATCTAAGACAAGACTACCCAAAAGACACACCAAATTTTGAAATAAAGATGGCGTTAAATCCCAGGACAATTCTTTCTCTCAACGTCAATGGACTAAATGCACCAGTTAAGAGACACAGAGTGGCTAAATGGATCAAAAAACTCAATCCAACCTTCTGCTGCCTACAAGAAACGCACCTGAATAGTCAGAACAAACATAGACTCAAAATAAAAGGCTGGAGAAAAGTTATCCAAGCAAACAACACCCATAAAAAAGCTGGAGTGGCCATACTAATATCAGATAATGCAAACTTTATACTCAGGAAGGTTGTAAGGGACAAAGACGGACATTTTATATTAATCAAGGGGTACGTAGAGCAGGAAGAATTCACTCTCCTAAACATATATGCACCGAATGAGGGGCCAGCAAAATATTTAATACAACTGCTGACAAATCTGAAAAATAATATCAACAACAACACAATAATTGTGGGGGACCTAAACACGGCTTTGTCAACACTGGACAGGTCAACCAGACTGAAACCCAACAAGAATATACTAGACCTGAGGAGAGAAATGGAAGAAAGAGGCCTAGTGGATATATATAGGACACTCCATCCCCAGAAACCTGGATACACATTCTTCTCCAATGTACATGGGACATTCTCCAGGATAGACTACATGCTGGCACATAAAACATACCTCCATAAGATCAAGAGGATAGAAATTTTGCAGACTACCTTCGCTGACCACAAGGCTCTGAAATTATTTGTGAACTCCAAAGGGACTCAGAAGAAACACTTTAACACCTGGAAGTTAAACAGCCTCATGCTCAATAACCAGTGGGTCCGAGATGAAATCAAGGAGGAAATAAAAAGGTTCCTGGAAACAAATGACAATAAAGACACAAACTCTCAGAACTTATGGGACACAGCAAAAGCAGTACTGAGAGGAAAATTTATAGCTTTGCAAGCACACATCAGGAAGGAAGAAGGAGCTTACCTGAGTAGCTTAATGACACAGCTAATAGAACTAGAAAATGCTCAACAAAAGGACCCAAGAACAGGAAGACAGAAGGAAATAACAAAGCTGAGAGCAGAAATCAACGAAGTGGAAACTCAAAAAACAATCCGAAAGATCAACGAAAGCAGAAGTTGGTTCTTTGAAAAAATAAACAAGATTGATAGACCACTGGCAAACCTAACAAAGAAAGAGAGAGAGAGAAACTTGATAACTCGTATCAGGAATGAAAAAGGAGAGATCACTACTGATATGACAGAGATTCAAAGGGTAATCAGAAACTACTTTGAAAAACTCTACGCCACTAAAAATGAGAACCTGGAAGAAATGGATAAATTCTTGGACTCTTATAATCTTCCACGGTTGAAGGAAGAGGATGTAGCATATCTAAACACCCCCATCACCATTGATGAAATTAAAACAGTAATCAAATGTCTGCCGAAAAACAAAAGCCCAGGTCCAGATGGATTCACTAATGAATTCTATCAAACTTTCCAAGAGGAACTACTGCCAATCTTGGCAAGACTCTTTCATGAAATTGAACAAACAGAAACACTTCCAAATAGCTTTTATGAAGCCAACATCACCTTGATACCTAAACCAGACAGAGACGCTACCAAAAAAGAAAATTACAGACCAATATCACTGATGAATGCAGATGCAAAGATCCTCAACAAAATCCTGGCAAATAGGATTCAATGCCTCATTAAGAAGATCATCCACTACGATCAAGTAGGTTTCATCCCAGGAATGCAAGGCTGGTTTAACATCCATAAATCTATCAACATAATACACAACATCAATAACAAGAAAAATAAAAACCACATGATCATATCAATAGATGCAGAGAAAGCATTTGATAAGGTCCAACACCCATTCTTGATCAAAACTCTCAGCAAGATGGGAATGGAGGGAACCTTTCTCAATATAGTGAAGGCCATCTACCACAAGCCAGTGGCAAATATTATCCTCAATGGAGAAAAACTGAAAGCCTTCCCTCTAAATTCTGGCACAAGACAAGGCTGTCCTCTCTCACCACTCCTATTCAACATAGCACTGGAAGTACTTGCTATAGCGATTAGGCAAGAAAAGGATATCAAGGGAATCCAGATAGGAAAGGAAGAAGTCAAGCTCTCACTGTTTGCAGATGACATGATACTCTACTTAGAAAACCCTAAAGACTCTATCAAAAAGCTTCTAGAAACAATAGACTCATATAGCAAGGTGGCAGGCTACAAAATTAACACACAAAAATCAATGGCCTTTCTATACACCAACAGTAATAAAGAAGAAATGGACATTAAGAAAACAACCCCATTCACAATAGTACCACACAAACTCAAATATCTTGGAATCAACTTGACTAAATATGTGAAGGACCTATACAAAGAAAACTATAAAACTCTGCTCCAAGAAATAAGAGAGGACACACGGAAATGGAAACACATACCCTGCTCATGGATTGGCAGGATTAACATCATCAAAATGTCAATACTCCCCAAGGCATTATACAGATTTAATGCCATCCCTCTAAAGATACCCATGACATTCTTCAAAGAAGTGGATCAGACACTTTTGAAATTCATTTGGAACAATAAACACCCTCGAATAGCTAAAGCAATCATTGGGAAAAAGAATATGGGAGGAATTACTTTTCCCAACTTTAAACTGTACTACAAAGCAACAGTTATCAAAACAGCATGGTATTGGAATAAGGATAGGTCCTCAGATCAGTGGAATAGGCTTGAATACTCAGAAAATGTTCCCCAGAGATACAACCATCTAATTTTTGATAAAGGAGCAGGAAATCCTAAATGGAGCAGGGAAAGCCTCTTCAACAAGTGGTGTTGGCACAATTGGATAGCCACTTGCAAAAAATTAAACTTAGACCCCCAGCTAACATCATGTACAAAGGTAAAATCCAAATGGATTAAAGACCTCGATATCAGCCCCAAAACCATAAGATATATAGAACAGCACATAGGCAAAACACTACAGGACATTACAGGCATCTTCAAGGAGGAAACTGCACTCTCCAAGCAAGTGAAAGCAGAGATTAACAGATGGGAATATATTAAGCTGAGAAGCTTCTGCACCTCAAAGGAAATAGTGCCCAGGATACAAGAGCCACCCACTGAGTGGGAGAAACTATTCACCCAATACCCATCAGATAAGGGGCTAATCTCCAAAATATACAAGGCACTGACAGAACTTTACAAGAAAAAAACATCTAACCCCATCAAAAAATGGGGAGAAGAAATGAACAGACACTTTGACAAAGAAGAAATACGCATGGCCAAAAGACACATGAAAAAATGTTCCACATCACTAATCATCAGGGAGATGCAAATCAAAACAACGATGAGATACCACCTCACACCCCAGAGAATGGCACACATCACAAAGAATGAGAATAAACAGTGTTGGCGGGGATGTGGAGAGAAAGGAACTCTTATCCACTGCTGGTGGGAATGCTGTCTAGTTCAACCTTTATGGAAAGCGATATGGAGATTCCTCCAAAAACTGGAAATCGAGCTCCCATACGATCCAGCTATACCACTCCTAGGAATATACCCTAGGAACACAAAAATACAATACAAAAACCCCTTCCTTACACCTATATTCATTGCAGCTCTATTTACCATAGCAAGACTCTGGAAACAACCAAGATGCCCTTCAACAGATGAATGGCTAAAGAAACTGTGGTACATATACACAATGGAATATTATGCAGCTGTCAGGAGAGATGAAGTCATGAAATTTTCCTATACATGGATGTACATGGAATCTATTATGCTGAGTGAAATAAGTCAGAGAGAGAGAGAAAAACGCAGAATGGTCTCACTCATCTATGGGTTTTAAGAAAAATGAAAGACACCCTTGTAATAATAATTTTCAGACACAAAAGAGAAAAGAGCTGGAAGTTCCAGCTCACCTCAGGAAGCTCACCACAAAGAGTGATGAGTTTAGTTAGAGAAATAACTACATTTTGAACTGTCCTAATATTGAGAATGTATGAGGGAAATGTAGAGCCTGTTTAGGGTACAGGCGGGGGTTGGGTGGGGAGGAGGGTGATTTGGGACTTGGGTGATGGGAATGTTGCACTGGTGATGGGTGGTGTTCCTTTTATGACTGAAACCCAAACACAATCATGTATGTAATCAAGGTGTTTAAATAAAAAAAAAATTAAAAAAAAATGAAGCTCTGTAATAAAATGAAGTGATAAATAGAGTAATGAAATTAAGTACAGTAATTATACAATAAAATAAAATAAAATGCATTTAACTTCAATAAATTATAAAAAAAAAAAAAAAAAAAAGAGTTGTTCTACCAGTGCTAATTAGGAATCACTTACTGTTTCCTAAGCAGAGACTGAGTGATAATTTACAGTACTGATTTAGTTTCAGACCTTTCATCTCCATATTTTATCTATAAGACTAGGAAGACAAACATCTATCTACTAGACAAAGAAAGAGAGAAAGAGGAGGTGTATTTATTTAGCAAAGAGGATAACTACTATCAACTAGCCCAGGAAGGCAGAATTGCCAGCCTAGTCAGAAGATTGGCACACACACACACATATACATATATATACATATATATGTGTATATATATATGCACTAGAGAAAGTACACAGCATCTGCAAACTAGACAGGAAGATAGAATTTTTCAGATCCCACAGTAAAAGTTATTAAGTAAACTATTGGGTCTTGATATTTGTCTATTTGCTTTAAAGGTCATGTTATAGAAGACTGGTGAGATAATATGTGGGTAAGGTTCTTGCTTCACAAGCAAGTAACCAGAATTTGAACCCCAGCATCGCATATGGTTTCCTGAACCCTTCTAGGACTGATCCCTGAGTGCAGAGCCAGGAATAATCTGTCAACAACAACAGATGTGACCCCAAAAGTAAAGCAAAATAAAATAATGCTCATATTATGGGAAATGCTGGTGATTTAATCAGTAAAAAGCACTTATGGAGGGCCGGCGAGGTGGCGCTAGAGGTAAGGTGTCTGCCTTGCAAGCGCTAGCCAAGGAAGGACCACGGTTCGATCCCCCAGCGTCCCATATGGTCCCCCCAAGCCAGGGGCAATTTCTGAGCGCTTAACCAGGAGTAACCCCTGAGCAACAATGGGTGTAGCCCGAAAATCCAAAAGAAAAAAAGAAAAATCACTTATGGGACCATAACCAGGCCCAGAAACGTAGTCACCATGTTCACAACATGGTGTGAACAATAGCTCCATAGATTCGTTCATTTCTTGAACAAGATGTAAACCAAGCTATGAAAAGATCTTGACCCATGCAACAGAAAGCTGGCAATCTTTTTTTTTTCTTTTTTTTTTTTTTGGTGGGGACGGTATACCTGGCAGTGTTCAGGGGTTACTCCTGGCTCTGAACTCTGAACTCTGAAATCGCTTCTGGCAGGCTCAGAGAACCATATGAGATTCCAGGGTCGAACCGCACCCATCCTGGGTTGACTACGTACAAGGCAAACGCTCTACTGTGCTACCACTCCAGCCCCACGCCGGCAATCTTGATGGAGAGGGAGGGCCAACCCTTCACTTTGCTGAAGCCATACCTGCTTAATCCATCTCCAGAAATCACTATTTTGCCAATGGCCCTGCCTCAGCACCCTTTGGGATTCCCTTTGGGAACCAATCTGACCAATCTTTAGGTACATTGGTATTTGAGAAGATATTACCAGGGCTTTTTTGAGCAAGTATCGAACCCACCATATATTCCATCTTCCGGGAGGGATGCCAGCTGGATACATCCCCTAAAAGTCACAATATCAGTATTAGTGCTTTGAATTCCTGGACAACTTCATTTGTTTGATGCTATCATAACTATAGGAACACAACAATTTAACATAATGGACAACTAACAACAAGATCTTACCAAGCTTCCTGCCATTGTATCAATGACTTCATTGGAGATACAATATTTTTTACAAATGTGCTTCTGGGGCCTTTTGGCTTTGTCCTCTTCACGGAATAAAGAGCTATTTTCTTCGGAAGCCTGACTGCCTGTTGGCTTTCTTCCCGTGGCATTCACTTCAGAACCGCCGGCTGAACAGTTCCGAGCTGGAAGAGAAAGGCCTCATCCTCCATCCCTCCATCCGTCAACCTCATTAAGGGCTGACTTGCAACACTCCAGACAACAGGGTCTGCGATTCTATGTTCTGTGCCTTGCTGTCACTCCTGCAGAGTGACAACAAGCCAGAGCCCAGACTCCACAATGGCTGTCAGGAGGAGGACCTGGGAAAGAAAACAGCTAGCACAACCCAACTAGCTAGCAGCAGCCATGCACTGGCTTGGTCCAGATCCCCCAGGGGTTCCCAAAGAAATGCCCAGGTGCATTTGGTACACAGTAGACCCAGGACTCAACCATGAAGTCTTGTGCCCCACAGTGGCATTTCCACAATTTCCAGGCTGGTCAGGGAGGCTGGGCGGGGCTGGGCTAGGACCACTGGGGACTGTAGAACTCTTCCCTATCACCTGCCCCAACCTTGCTCTCCAGAGCTCTGGTGGAGGGTGAAGTCTGAATGCAGTGAGCCCTTGGTACAGCTGCAGAGAGGAACCAGGGTTGGCCCAGGGCTGGGGGATTACCCTCCCAGGACTTATAGTCCACTTCTTTTTTGCTTTTTTCTAAATGTCTTTCTCCTCTTTCTTTTTCTTTTTTCTTTCTATTTTTTTTTCTGGTTTTTGGTTTTTGGGTCACACCCGGAAGCACTCAGGGGTTTCTCCTGGATCTATGCTCAAAAATCACTCCTGGCAGGCTCAGGGGACCATGTGGGATGCTGGGATTCAAACCACCATCCTTCTGCATGCAAGGCAAATGCCCTGTCTCCATGGCATCTCTCCGGCCCCTTCTATTCTTTTTTAATGATAACTTTTCTTTCATTTATCTGGAAACAAATGTATTGTGTTCAACTATGTCAATTATATGATACAGTTTCTTTAAATAAAGTAAAAATCACTTTCAGGGGTATCAAACTCGCGGCCCGCGGGCTGCAAACGGCCCTCCATACAACATTTTGTGGCCCTGCCCTAGAGGAATCTTTTTTTTTTTTTAGTTGTTTGGGTCACACCCCACAATGTTCAAGGCTTACTACTGACTTTGCACTCAAGGATCACCCCGACTTTGCCTCCTGCGGCCCCCAGGTAAATTGAGTTTGAGACCCCTGCTTGAATATGAAGGTATAAATGTTAGGGAACAAATCCTTGCATATAGATTAATATATTTCACTTGTATAAACCATAGTAACATATTATTAGTACTTAAAGCTATAAAGCTTTCAGCTTGTAAATCAGTTATAAGTACAGTATTCAACATAATATATTGGGTTAAATTACGAAGAAATACACTAGTACATAGACTCACTTCACTAAAAGGTCAAATGATGAAGCTGAGCAATAGCACAGCAGGTAGAGCATTTGCTTTGCATGTAGCTGACCTGGGTTCAATCCCTGTATTCCATATATGGTCTGGCATTGGTGGGATAGTGGTTAGCATAGCTGCCTTCCCATATATGGTCTCCCAAGACTACCAGTATCGATTTCTGAGCACAGAGCCAGAAGTAACCCCTGACAACAACTGGGTGTGACCCAAAAACCAAAACCAAAACAAACAAAACGTTTAATGATTTTTTTCCTTGAGAATATTTTAACATGAAGTAAACACTTTGCAATGTCAGAAATCTAAGATAATTCTATATAATATAAATCTCATTTCAATAATATGATTAGGTAAGTAGATAAGGCAATACAATATTCATTTAAGGTATACCAACAAACTATAACCATATTTATATGAAATATATCTAAATATTTTCATTATTCTGCTACAAACTAAAAGAAAATAGAAATACTATTTCCATGATAAAAGCAATTGTTAAATATAAATACTATATATTCTACTAGAATTATGCATGTTGATAATTGAGAAAAATACTAAATTTAATACAATTTTAATATTTCTCATGTTATTATTCGGCACAGATTTGAGTTGACCAGTGTCCAAGTACATATTTTGACATAACAAAAAATAAATCAAATAAGGAAAGAAGCAAGTAGGAAAATTTAAAGGTAGCAAGCAACATAGATTAGCAATTTTCAACTGCTATGACAACCCCCCACTTTTTTTTTTGTTTTGGAGCCAGATCCAGAGGTACTTAGGATTTACTCCTGGCTTTGCACTCTAAAATTACTCCTGATAGGTTTGGGGTACCATGTGGGATGCCAGTGATCAAACTTGGCTGGTTGCCTGCAAGGCAAGTGTCCAGTCCAATGTGCTATTACTCCTGCCCCTATGCGGGGGCTGAGGTGGCTCAGTGGCAAAAAGCATATACTCTCCAAATAAAAGGCCATAGGCTGGACTCCAGGTGTCATCATACATGTCTCCTAAATATGTCACGCAGCAGTTCTTCTTTCTGGAACTCCAGTGCTACAACAAAGCATACATATGATCTCCAATTCACTGCAGTCAGATGTAAGCAGAGTATGAATCCCTTCCACAGCACCATACTAAGTGTGTAAGCTAAGCATTATTACAATAATGTCACTAATTTTTCTTAAAACCCATAGATCAGTGAGACTATTCTGAGAAAGTCTATCTCTCTCCTTCTGACTTGTTTCACTCAGCATAATAGATTCCATGTACATATACATATAGGAAATTTTCATGACTTCATCTCTCCTGAGAGCTGCAGAATATTCCATTGTGTATATGTACCCCAGTTTTTTTTTTAGCCATTCATTTGTTGAAAGGCATCTTGGTTGTTTCTATTGTAAATAGTGCTGCAATGAATATAGGTGTGAGGAAGGGATTTTTGGATTGTATTTTTGTGTTTCTAGGGTATATTCCTAGTTTTATCATAAGGGAGCTTCATGTCTAGTTTTTTGAGGAATTTCCATATTGTTTTCCATAAAGGCTGGACTAGATGGCATTCCCATCAGCAGTGAATGAGAGTTCCTTTCTCTCCATATTCCCCACCAGCTGATTGTTCTTGGTCTTTGTGATGTGTGCCAGTCTCTGTAGTGTGAGATGGTACCTCATTGTTTTGATTTGCATCTACCTGATGATTAGTGATCTGGAGAAATTTTTATATGTCTTTTGGCCATTTATATTTCTTTTTGAGGAAGTGTCTGTTTATTTCTTCTCCCCAATTTTTGATGGGGCTAGATTTTTTTTCTTGTTAAATTCTGTTAGTACTTTGTATATTTTGAATATTAGCTCCTTATCTGATGGGTATTGGGTGAATAGTTTCTCCCATTCTGTGGGTGGCTTTTGTATCCTAGGCATCATTTCCTTTGAGGTGCAGAAGCTTCTCAGCTTAATATAGTCTCTTTTCTTTATCTCTGCTGTCAGACAATTCTTAAAACTTAAAACTGGACAAAACTTTTTGATGGTGGGTGCAATTGTTAGATATAAACATTGTGGTGTGAAACTGTACTCCCAAAACATCTCTCTCATAAACATATAAAAATAAATAAATAGAATAGGGCCAGAGAGACAGCATGGAGGAAGTCCATTTGCCCTGCATGCAGAAGAATGGTGGTTCGAATCCCAGCATCCCATATGGTCCCCCGAGCCTGCCAGGAGCGATTTCTGAGTGTAGAGCCAGGAGTAACCCTGAGCTCTGCAGGGTGTCACCCCCAGAAAATTAAAAATAAATAAATAGATATTTTGTTTTTAAAATGGATAAAAATCACATCATATCTGAAGTAATTACTCCCTATGATGGTTCTCAATATTCTCTTTCCTAGGTAGCTTTTCCTATCAAGAGATGTAGTTTATGTGCCTTTACATCTAGTCTGAACTTATCTTGTCAAAGAGGAAGCCATGTAAGTGATCTTTTAAGATCACAGAGACCAAGTCTGAAGACTGGCACTTTATACTTGTTACCTTTTAAAACTCAGTTACTATGTTTTGCTTGTATATTATGCTCAAATCATTGGAGAGTTCACGTAGAAGAGATATATTGAGCTACAATTGGGTTAAGAAGATAGTTCCAAGAACTAAAGTGCATACTTCACATATAGAAGCCCAGGTTTTGAGACTCAGGATTGTGTGTTCTCAGGACGCTATTAAGAGTGATTCCTAACCATCAGTGAACAGTCAATATAGGTATAGCCCTTAAATATAAGTAAATAAATGCATGAATGAGTGAATGATGAATGAATAGACAAACAAACTGATATAATTGACAGCTCTAAATCAATTCTCACCTGAGCCTCTGATGTGAGTGATCATTCTTGGATGTTCAAGCCAGATTGAGCCCAGTGATTGCATCAACTATCATATCTTCTGGAACAGAAAAATTATCCTGTTGATCCCATCATCCTACAGGACCAGGAGGTTAATAGGTTTTAGATTATATTATGCTATGATTCGACAACCCAAATAATATTTCTATGTAATACTGAATTCTAGATTCATTCCAACACATTCAGGTTTTACATTTATTTGAAAGTTGTGCAGGATAAGGAACAGTTTTTCACCATGAGGGACTATACAAGATAATGCAGGACACTTAAGGTCTCCTGCCCCTAATCTAAATGTCAGTGATGTTTCCTGGTTGTGGTGGCAACCAAAAACACTTCTAAAAATTTCCAAAATAATCTCTAGGGGAAATGTGTCAACTCTTTTAAGAACTACTAATTTAAAATAACTATATGAAAAGACAGTACAGTGGTAGCTAATCTGAATGATAAAGGTTAAATATTACCCCCACCTTCAGAATGGCAATAATGAAGAAATTAATGGTATTACAGCATAGAATATTTAAGCATTGTAACAAAGATGGTTTTCTAGCACATACAGAAGACCAGTAGTTACCTCATCCTTGGGAAGAATGAGAATAAGTTTCCTGAAGGAGTTAATTATTGAACTGAGTTTTAAAGTTAGTCAAGCAGAAAAAAAAGATGGACACTCGGGCAGAAGAAACAGCTTCAGCAAAGGCATTACTGTAAACATAAAGGTAACAAAGTAAATTGGAGCCAAATGGTGCTGTGAATCATTTATGTTTTATAAATATAATTATTTAACCCTGAAGACAATTTTGCATTACTAACTATAGATAATGTTCTATGCCCAACAAACTATTATCCCAGATACCTTTCACTTAGTTTGGGGATCTAAAACTTGCCCTGAGCCATGGATGTAGGTGGAAGAGAAGTAAATCACACCCAGAACTGGCCTCAGATAGCATTTATTGGAATCTTCCATCTCATTCTTTCTCTACTTTGTGTTGGAAAATGTGATAGAAATGGAAAGGTCCCAAGAGAAACAAAGGCTATATGACTTAGATCAGCTATACACAATAAACTACTAAAATTAGGAGCTGGAGAGATAGCACAGCAGTAGGGTGTTTGCCTTGCACGCAGCCAATCCAGGACGGATGGTGATTCAAATCCCGGCATCCCATATGGTCCCGTGAGCCTGCCAGGAGCAATTTCTGAGTGCAGAGCCTGGAGTAACCCCTGAGCATCACCTGATATGACCCCAAAACAAAAACAAACAAAACCAAATAAAATTAGGAATATATAAATCAGAACTCTATTATAAAACAAAACACTGCAGGTTGATCAAATAGGGAAATTTAAATAAAGGAAATACTTTACCAGTGTAAATAGGGCAAGGGGGAAAAAGAGAGGCAGATCAGGATAATATTAGAAACTCTAGAATTGAAGGTGAAAAGAGAAAAAAGAAGAAAGAGAGTATCAGAATTTCAAGAGCTGGTACCAAGGAAAAGAAGGAGATACATAACAGGACTTCTAACCTTACAGGGTCAAGTCACTGCCCAAAAGGAGGAATGAAAAATGCCCTCACTTGCCTCTACTCCTGTCATTTATTCTCTTGAGAGGGTTTCCCTATTGGCCAAACACAATCAAAATACAGTCTCAAGAGAACTTAACTGACAACTCAGTGCACAAGAACTAGACATCAAGGGTACGAAACAGATCAGTAGAGGGAGCAGAGAAGCTCTGGAGGTAAACAGACCAGGGAATTCCTGAGGTTTTTCTGTCATGACAACTAGCTTTAATATGTCGAATTCACAATCACTGAAGGATTTTAAGCAGATTTCTGAAATTAGCTTTATTTAAAATGTATTTTTGCATATCATAAACTTCCCTGATTTGGGGGGCTACTACCCACAGTCATGCTCAGGAGTTACTTCTGGCTCTGCACTCAGAAATTACTCCTGGCAGGCTTGGGAGACCATCTGGGATGCCAGGAATCGAGCCCAGATTGGCTGCATATAAGGTTGGCTGCCTTGCCTACTGTGCTATTGCTCTGTCCCTCAAATTCACTCTTTTTGAGATGAAATTTAGGGCCAGGGATATAGTGGTCGAGTATATGGCATATATAGGTAAAGCCCTAATTTTGAGTCCTAGTACTGCATAAAAAAGCAAAAGTACACAATTTGGTGGCCTTTAACGTGTTTGCACAGGTGAACAATCATTCACACTATAATGTGTCTACTTACTACAATGCACACAATTTCCTAACAGTTCTCCTCTCTACCAGTCTCATACACATTAAGTGATCTCTCTCCATCCCTCACTTCTTGTAGCCACTGGCAGCTACTAATTTACTTTTCTGTTGCCACAAATCAGCCTATTCTAGAGGTTCACATCATTGCAATCATAAATAGGTAGCATCTTAATAATTTTCTTTCATTTGTAGCATAAAATTTCAAGGTTAAATTATGCTGTAACAATATTCCTTTTTAATTTTTGGATAGTATTACCTTGTACATCATACAGTTTTAAAACATGATAGCTATGTAGAGAAAAGGTTGAAATGAAGCTAAAATTAGAGACAGTGAAATGTCAGGGTGTAATCAAAGTTTCTAAGATCAGTGTTTCTGATAATTTTTCAACCAAGAAATAATTTAGATAAATAGTATTTTTTTTTGTCTTTTGTATTCCCATGAATGACATCATTATCCTCCCAGAATCTAGACATTATACTAGGATCTATCATTTCCTTTACCCTAACATTGAATCACTTTCCTGTGTCTTCTACTGTTTTTCTTTTTTTTAAATATAATTTTAATTTTGACTATATTGGCTTACATATCTTTCACAGTAATATTTTAGGTACATATTAACATTGAATCAGGGGAATTCCCATCACCATATTTGTCCTCCCTCCACCCCCATTCCCATCTTGCATCCCATACCCCCCACCCTCACCCTTGGCCGCTAGAATAAGTGTCCCTCTGTGTCTAGCTTACTATTTAATGATCATATGTCTGTTTGGTCCTGGTTCCCTCTCTTATTTCCCCCTCTATTTGAGAGGCGGAACTAGATAGTTCAAGTTATGTGGTTTTGTTTGAAAAAAAGAAAAGCAATAAAATGGGGTAAAAATCAAATAAGCCGAAAATGGGTGGAGTCCTTCTAGAGGCTCTCAACCTCAATTTGAGATAGGAAAGGAAAAAAGGAATTGAAACACCACAACATTATAAAAAGAAATATCAAATAAAATATACAGTGAGCGCTATAGCAATAAAGACAAGTACCACATAATAGTCTTGGTCCTGAAATAAAAGCATACCAGAGTGCAAAAAGAAAGAAAAAAAATGAAAAGAGATAAAATAAAATTGGAGACATCAACTTCAATATCAACACCAGAACAAAGAAGTCCAAAATAAAATAAATAAATAAAAGAGATTATTTTGTGCCTTTTTTTTTTACCCGAACCCTGCATAGGCACAGTAAATATTGGGGACAGATAGAGAATTCCCTGTCTACAGGGTTTCTCCATCCTTGAAGTATACTCTCATGGGATTAACTATAGACTCCTTGTATGTTCATTTATTCTCCCCTCTGTGCTTTTGTGGTGTATGGAAGACTTCTGTTTCATCATGGGTGATAAAATCAGACCTCTGTATCTAGAGATCTTGGTGTCTGCCACAGGTCAAGGAGTGGAGCTTATGATGAAGTCTTTCTTTGTGGTTCTAGAAGTTCTATTCCTTCAGTGTCATTTTAATCTGTCTTCTGTAGTTGGTGGTCTTGGTCATTGCACTGATCCTGGGATTGAGTCTGGGACAGATCTTTCCTTATGTTTCCAGAGGTCCCATTCAGTTTCAATTGTCTCAGTCAGACCTCTGGAATTAGAGATCTTGGTTGTTGTATAGATTGTAGACCAAAACCTAGGCTAGGGCTTTTTTTATTGGTCCCAGGATAAGTACTGTGCAGTCATGATTGTAACAGCCAGTCATCTGTAGATAGCGATTTTGGCTTTTGCACAGATCAAAGGGTGACAAGTCTTCTGATTTTGTCTTATCGTTGGCTGGTGAGGTAGGACAACCTGCTCTTAGATCAAGTTGTTCCCATTTCCTAGTTGTCAAGATATCATATTAGAACTGGCATATATTGGTGTCAGAGCAGTATTAAGGATGCCCCGTAGGGGGTTTGGTTTCTGGGGCTATTGTGGAGAACTGTGTCATTTCTATGTCTGGAATCCAGGGTTCAAGGCTGGACATTCGGTGTCTAATCCCCTGGGGTCTAAGTTGGGTCCACATGACATATTTCAAGGTGGGGGTGCCCCTGTATTGCAAAAAAGTATTAGTTCTTATCCCTAGTAAATAAGAGCTTGTTTTTGTAAGTAAGATTTCCCCTTTTTTAAGTGTGCCTTTTCAGGAAGAAATGGTGCTACATTATATTGCTGGAAGGATCTTCTCTCCTCTATGCTCACTGCCTTAATTCAAGCTCTTAATGGGGACATCTGAAATACATCTACAACATGTTTTTGTTCATGGTACCCTTCTATCAGAAAGAGCAAACAGGACAAAAATGAATGGCCATGGGAAGTGCAGTATAATGCATCTTATTGCTCAATTTGAAAGCAGAAATCATGTATCTTTCTCTAGCCTGAATAACCTTCATAGATTATGATGTAAGTGCCTTTGGGATACACAATTTTTTGCTATTGAGTGTAGAGGAGTTCTGACACTATTAAGGTGAGTGAAGGCTAAAACTGAAAATACCTGGAGTGCAGAGAAGAGAGCTTTTTGGACCATATATTGTTCTTTCCTCTTGGCCATTATTATAATGATGTGACTTTTTTGCTTCAACCTATATAATGCTATAACCCTATAATGTTATAACCCTATAACTTATAATGCTATAAATCTCTTCCCAGAAAAGGAGGGAAAAGGCCAGCAAATACAAATTTCACTGTTGTTTCTTAATTGTCAAACAAAAAGAGAATCGTAATCAATTATGTAACAAACAGTAAAAAAAGGGGGGAGAAAATAGGTTTTTTTTTAAAAAAAAGGCAATGTTTTATGAGCATTTATTTATTAAATAAAATTTGGAATAATGTGGAGCTGGAGTGGTGGTGCAGTGGTAGGGCATTTGCCTTGCATACAGCTGACCTTGGACAGACTGTGGTTCGATCCCTCATGTCCCATATGGTCCCCCAAGCCAAGAGTGATTTCTGAGTGCATAGCCAGGAGAAATCCCTGAGTGTCACTGGGTGTGGCCTAAAAACCAAAAAAAAAATGTTTTGGAACAATGTAAATTGTTATTAACAATGTCCTCAATATTTCAAGACAATCTTTTGATTGTTTTTGGATGAGTTTTTGATAGTTGCAAGCTTTGTTTATTATAATTATTGTCTTAGTTTAAGTTTTCCAAGAAATATGTCTGAAACAGAACTTGTATACAGAGAGTTTATTAGAGAATACATGTAGAAACTGTCACTGCACATGGCATGGATGTATCCACTACAAGGGAAAGCATACTCCAGATGTGTCTTTTGGCTTTTCTGGTGAAGTGCCTTATTTTCCCCAAGAAATAATTCAGAAGACCCGTTGGTGGAAGTCAATCATAACCCCTGTGTGGATTACTGACTATATTTCTGACATGGCTGTGGCATCATATATCTCTTTAATTTTATTTATTTGGCTTTGCCTACCTTGCTAAACTACAGATATTCAGCCTCAGATATCTGTTGGGGACTGACTTGTTTGAGGCCATATTGCTGTTCATTCTGCCATAGCCCAGCTTTTCACCTAAAAGCCATTTTGCAGTCTTGCTGTGAATTTTTTGAGCTAAAGAGAAAGGCATGCAGCTGCAAGATATAATTAGCTCTAGCCCGGAGGAGAGCAAAAGCTGCCTGGTACCGTTATCAGAAACTAGGCCTCACTCCTTAAGACCACATTCCGGAGTGAACTAGGCTATTATCAATAAGTGTATGCTACATTGTCTGTTCAAGATCACTGAGGCAGGCACATCTCGCACCACCTCCTGATAGTTAAGCAATTAGGAATGCAGCTGGAAGGTCACTAGAAATTTCCATGGAAACAGCACGTTCATCATAACTTGAAGGTCATCCAGCCCCCTAGCCCACTGCCCACTTCCTTATTTAGAGAATGCCTAACTTTCTTTGTTCCTTGAAACCTGAAATATATTCTTGCCTTGTATGGGCCTTCGCGCCAAAAGTATGACTGACATCACCTTTGTACTGCCCCCTTCTCCTTCATTATATAAGAAGGAGCTGTAGCCCAATAAAGGTACCCTTGAACAGTGAGACGCTGCCTTGGGTCTTTATTATTAACCTCTCTCAGATTTCTTACAGGTGTGGTTGTGCCTTCACTCAGCAAAATAGGAGTGCAGTCGTCTGAGAAGCTTCCCCAGCTAATTCCTGCTGGCCGGGCCCCCCTGGGGGGCTTCTGGACCCCGCATTTTGGCGCCCAACGCTGGGCTCGAAGACCACCACCACACCCCGAACGACTACGGGTCGGCGAATCTAGAGCTGTTTCGTAATTCGCAGGAAATACCCCATCCGGGTAAGCGTTGAAACGAGTTAGCCTTAATCAAATATTTAAACTGCAGTTTTTTCAGTCGTTCTGATCACCGCCCCTGATTGGCTCTTGGGGCTTCGCCCGTTGGCTTCACTACCATGGGTGTTTCTTTGAGTACTGAGCTTAAATTCATTATTGATATTCAGTCTGAGTTGAAAGCCAGACATGTAGAGGTTACCAAAAAAGATATTTGTAATTTTTTAATGTTTGTTCATGATGTTTGCCAGAAATCTAGTGTTCTTGGGCTCCCTCTCGCTCTGACTCTGTCTCTCAGTTTCCTTCCTCTTCTGACCCTTCATCTTTACTTCTGCCGCTGCACCCTCTGTGCAAAATCCTAAACAGCCCTTCACTTCCCTAGCCTCAAAAACCTTTACTCCCCTCACCACCCTCCCCTCCTTAGCCAGCAATTGCAACAATACAAAGCCTTTAATTGGAAAAGCCTCAAAGAGCCGTTTCAAGCCGTAACCTCCTATGGCCCCCAAGCCCCTTACACGCTCTCCTGCTTAGAATCTAAAAGCTGAACTCTTTGTCTCTTGGGAAGTTAACTTTTTTTTTTTTTTTTCCGCTGCAAAGCCCTTGCAGATAGGCAGGAATCCTGATCTCTAAGCTCTTATAGCTGGCCTCGCCTCTTTTCATACCTTAAAGGTACAGCACACTTTCCAGGTCCCAGCTTGCCAACATGGCTCTTGCTGCCCTCTGTGCCTGGAAGTCGCTCCCCAGAGCCGGCATTCCAGCAGCTCCCCCACACCGGCAACAAACTGTTGCTGCTTTCTCCCTCTCCCCCCCCCCCTTTTTTCTGACTTAAGCTCCCAACTCACCACAATTACATCCATGGTGTCTCACCTCTCTAACAAACTTGATAATGCTCTTGGCTCAAAAACCAGCGCTACCTTTCCTGTCTTTCTCCCTAATGGAGAAAGTCTTCCCCCGCCTGCTCAGCAGCCTCCACCGCGGAGAACGCTCAGTCCCTAACCATGGCAGATTCCCTCCTCTCACCGCTTCCCCTCTTAAAGCTATAGAAATGAAGCTACTTGGCCACATTAAAAATCTTAAACAAATCTTAAGCCTTCAAAAACAGGCTGCTTCTCTTAATTCACAGGTGTCTGCCCTTCAAGCTTTCCCCCGCCCTCCTAAATCTATAGTTGTCTGTCCTCTGCCCACTGAATTCCACGGCCAAGCCCCCCCTCTTGAGAATTCAAAGAAACAAACTAATAAAAGTCAGGCTGAGTGCCATAAAACAGAAACTGCTGCAGTGCCTACAAAAAATTCTAAGGGCACAGTGAGCAGGATAATTACAAAGTATCATCTGCTAAGCCATAAAACCTTGCGATATCTACACTTTGCTGTTAAAACTTTTGAGCCTAATGTACCTTTTACTTTTGCTCAAACCAGCCCTCAGCCTCCTTCAGCCTCTTTCCTGCCAGCCTTGGAAAACAGCCAGCTCAAGCCCTGCCACTCCCACTTTAAGCCTTCCAATTCACCTTGAAATACCCAATCTTTGTTATTCAAAAGAAATCTGAAAAGTGGCATCTCTTGCATATTCTCAAATCAATTAATAAAACCATGATCCCCATGGTGCTTTTGCAACCCAGACTCCCCTCTTCGGTTGCCATTCCCTCTAATTCCAATAAATTAGTAATTAATCTTAAAAGATTGCTTTTTTTTTTCTCTATATCATTACACCCTGCGGACTGTAAATAATTTGCCTCTAGCCTTCCTGCTGTTAACTGTGCTGGCCCCTCCCCGAGTTATCAGTGAAAGACTCTGCTTCACCTTGTCAGCCCTACACTTCGTCAGATATGTGTTATTAGGTTTAGTGCATTAAGTGGTGTAAAGTAATTATTAAAACATTAAAAAGCAACAGGAAGATAAGGGCAATAAACTTTTTTTTTTTGCCTCTCAGAAAATTTTAGAGCAAGGTCATAATTCTGTCACTTTACAGATAACAAAATGTTGGTAAAAGAAAAACTTCTTTGTGTTTTAAAATCCAAACGAACACAAAAGTGTTAAATTTAAGTCTTATATTTCTATTAAAAGTTTTATTTTAATTTTTAAAGTATTTACAAAATTATGTGAAAAATAATGTGGTTAGCCTTTTTAAACAATATAGTTAATTTAATGCACAGTGAACACCTAGGTGTGCTTTATAGTATCCTTAGTTTTAACTTTGTGCTACAGCAATGGTTGTTCTTTATTTCTGCATTGAAAGAACTATTATTTTAAGTGCATTCAAAATATCAGCACATTATACAAATCTGTATATTTGTGTCGCAGTGAAAAAATAATATAAATGAAAAATATATTATATATAATTTTATAAGTAATATATAAAAGTAACTAAACTTTATAAGCAAATTAACTAGTATTAAATATAATTTTAGTCTTAAGTTCTAAGTGTGTAAATACATCAGATGTCTTTAACTATATTTTATAATACTCTAAGCATTTAGTTAATTTGGTATATAATATTTTTTACAAATTATTCACTTAAAGTCTTCATAGTAAAAACAGTTGTTTGTTTTTTAAAATCAGTTTTTATACCTTTAATAATCATAGTTCATGCTATTGTGTTTAATCATAAAAATTTTAACACTTTATTGCAGCTGTCTTACTGTTCTACTGCAAAACCAATTTAAAGAAAACCTATTCATTTACAGCAAATAATTTCATACTTCAAAGTGAAGACTCCTTCTACAGTGCTCATTAACCATTTTACTTAATGTTTTAAACTTCAAATTAAAGTTGTTTTAAAAATGTTTTGTGTTAAATCTAAACCTTAAAATTTATTTTCAGCAAAGTTCCACTCCATCTACATTAAGTACTTCTCAAAACTAAAAAAGTTTTTCTACAAAAATTTTTTTTTCTTCTCACAAACATGCTAGCTAAATATTTAAAAGCGCTTGTCAATTTTTTATAAATAAGTCTTAAATCACTCCTTTTATCTGTTTATGTGTCTGTTGTGATGAATGAAAGTGGCCACAAGTGTAAAATGTTGTGTTTAGTGTTGTTTTGTTTTGTCTGTTTGTTTGTTAACTCTACATTTTATAATAATACAATTTTTAACGCCTTATCCATTTTTCAAATTTCAATTAATTTTTTTTAACCTGGTTCAGTCTGGTCAGTTCACAGACTGGCATCTTGCAACTAAAAATCATGTGTTAAAAATTATGTATTAAGCTAGCTTTGTCCTTCTAAGAACATGGCGGAAGGTGTGGGAGATGGCAAACCCCAGATTTCTCAATGGCCATCGGGGATAACTTTTCCCTGGAGAATTTCTGAACTTTGCAGTCACCCGGCTTTCCTGCTATGTGTAAGTTCAAGCCTATAGAATATGTATTTATGGCTAACAAATAGCATCCAGCTTTAACATAATAACTAAAAGTTTAAGAAAAATCCTTTATATTGTTTAAAAAAAATTTTTTTAATTAGCAATTGTTAATTATAAAATTTCTTTTATGCCAAAGTCTAACAGAGGTCAAATAACATTCCCGTGGTATTCCAAAATAACTAGTGTAATGTATATTGCTAATGTTTTCTGCCTGTATACCCAAGCCAAAAAACTAAGTACATTCTTAATTTTTATATGAAGTAACCATTTTGCCTCCTGCCAAGCTGTTTTCTTATAAACCTCCTGCTAGCCGCCATTCCTGCAAACCTGTTTCTAACTGACTCCACCTTTGACAATGCTGAATTAGACACTCTGCCTAGCTGCCTTGGATGCCCACCGATGCCACCAACAACCTCCATCCTCTCTACCTCCATCCCTTGGCCGGTCTTGCAAGTCGACCTTTGTGCCCTAGCCATGGGTGCAAGCCTATACTGGGGCACCTCCAATTTCCGCCTGCCTCAACCTCGTGCTGTTGACCCTGATGACTATTACTCCCCTGCGAGCGGTGGCTGCAACTCTGTTATTCGCCGTGATGTACTACGCCACCCCTTCACCACCTTCTACGTCTGCCCTGGTCACCACCGGCCCCGTTCCAGCGACTATAAGTATGGCGCTCATAACCAACACTTTTGCGCCTCCTGGGGCTGTGAAACCACCGGAACTGCTTATTGGAAACCCTCTTCCTCCTGGGACTTCATCACCGTTTCACGCCCCCCGACTCCTCCTTTTCTGAACTGTGATGCATCCTCTGCTACCCGTGGTTGGTGTAACCCCCTTATCATCGAATTTACTGCTGCTGGACGTCAGCATCACTGGACTCAACCCGTACAATGGGGACTCAGACTTTACGTTAGGCGTACCGACCCTGGACTTCTTTTTTCCCTCCGTTTACTTAAACAATTGCCGAATTCTCACCCCCTCGCCGTTGGTCCTAACACCTTTCTTCATCCTCATTCAGGTCCATCACACATGCCTTCTCCTCCTTATCCTCTTCCATCTGCCTCTCCTTCTCTCAGACAGCTCACTATGCCTTCAGGTCCTTCTCCGTCCTCACAGGTTATTCTCAATCTTATGAATGCTTCTGCTCTTGCACTTACAGATCCTGCCTATGAAAGATGTTGGCTTTGCTTTTCTCCTCAACCTCCTTTCTATGAAGGTGTTGCAGTGTTTGGCAACCTTTCCTCAACCTCCAACCCCTCTGACCTCCGTTGGAACACACAACCTCAACATGGCATTACAGTCGGTCAAGTCGTAGGCTCTGGCCTCTGCATTAAGCCTAACGACTCCCTGCTTCCTAGCCAATTACTTGACGTGTGCAACGAAACTATTGACATCTACAATTCTTCCTCCTCACAACCCTATCTGTTAGCCCCCAATGGTACTTATTTTGCCTGTGCTTCTGGCCTTACTCCTTTTATCATTCGTTCCTCTTTTCTCCTTTCACATGACTACTGTATTCTCGTTATTCTCATTCCAAAAATCACCATTCATTCAGAATATACTTTTCCCTCTACAGGCACTTCACCTTATCCACATTCTTCTCAATCCCTCACTAGACACCGTCGTGAGCCCTTCACCTCCGTTACACTTGCAGTGCTCCTTGCTGTTGGCGCTACTGGCGCTGGCACTGGTATCTACTCTCTTGTATCCTCTCAATCCAATTTCCGCACTCTTACTCAAGCAGTGGAACAAGACATTAATGAAATCAAAACTAGTCTGCAATTTCTCACAGATACTATTAGTTCCCTTGCTGATGTTGTTCTCCAAAATCGTCGTGCTTTAGATTTTGCCCTTATGAAAGAGGGGGGAGTCTGTGTAGCCCTTAAGGAACAATGTTGTATTTTTAAAGACAAAACTGGTTTAGTTAGAGATAGCGTTCAACATATTGGCGATGGTATAAAAGATTTTGAAAAACATTTCGATGAAGAACAAGGCTGGTACCAGGATTGGTTTTTCTCTTCTCCTTGGTTCCACACAATCTTGTCCACCGTTGTGGGCCCTCTTATTAGCCTCATGCTGCTCTTTTCTCTTGGCCCATGGATTTTCCGCAAAATCACTGCCTTTATTAAGAACCAGGTAGATGAACAGACAAAAACCTCTATTCAGGTTAACTACCAGCATCTAACCCCGCGTGGCTCCTGTGAAAACTTGGCTTTAGTCACCAAGCCGCCTTTCCAGCCACTAAGTTTCCAGGAGATAGAGCGCATAGCTAACAAGCGGAGCTCGCTCCGGCACTTGTGCTCTCGGCTGTGGAGACACCTACGACGGGATTAGCAAGGTCCCAGTTAGGGCACGGCCCGAAAAGGCTACAGCGCATAATTCGGATCCCTGTGCACACCCACGGCGTTTGTAGCCACCTTTTAAATGCGGCTTTGGCCGTGTCCGACCTGGTCAAACCTTGTAGCCTAAGACACGGTTCTACCACCCGCTCACGACTTTCCTTCTTTTATTAGAAGAGAAAGGGGGAGATGTTGGGGACTGACTTGTTTGAGGCCATATTGCTGTTCATTCTGCCATAGCCCAGCTTTTCACCTAAAAGCCATTTTGCAGTCTTGCTGTGAATTTTTTGAGCTAAAGAGAAAGGCATGCAGCTGCAAGATATAATTAGCTCTAGCCCGGAGGAGAGCAAAAGCTGCCTGGTACCGTTATCAGAAACTAGGCCTCACTCCTTAAGACCACATTCCGGAGTGAACTAGGCTATTATCAATAAGTGTATGCTACATTGTCTGTTCAAGATCACTGAGGCAGGCACATCTCGCACCACCTCCTGATAGTTAAGCAATTAGGAATGCAGCTGGAAGGTCACTAGAAATTTCCATGGAAACAGCACGTTCATCATAACTTGAAGGTCATCCAGCCCCCTAGCCCACTGCCCACTTCCTTATTTAGAGAATGCCTAACTTTCTTTGTTCCTTGAAACCTGAAATATATTCTTGCCTTGTATGGGCCTTCGCGCCAAAAGTATGACTGACATCACCTTTGTACTGCCCCCTTCTCCTTCATTATATAAGAAGGAGCTGTAGCCCAATAAAGGTACCCTTGAACAGTGAGACGCTGCCTTGGGTCTTTATTATTAACCTCTCTCAGATTTCTTACAGGTGTGGTTGTGCCTTCACTCAGCAAAATAGGAGTGCAGTCGTCTGAGAAGCTTCCCCAGCTAATTCCTGCTGGCCGGGCCCCCCTGGGGGGCTTCTGGACCCTGCAGATATCCTGCAATCTTATAGAAAATTTCAGCACCAAGACTGATAAATTCCCCACTGGCTAGTATATTTGCAACTCAAAGGTTGAGCCAGGCCAGTTCCCAGCAACTTGCTTTTTCCTGCTCTCAGCTTCATGATGCTAACAATAGCTTCTGTCTTTCTTGAATTTTACTTTCCGGAGGCTGCGAACTTCTTGCAAACCAGAACACCTGCAAACCAGAACACCTTCATCTCATGTTTTGCCTTACCTCTAGCAGGATTCTTTCTCACCTACATGGGGTAGTTATTTGATATGTAGATTCTAGGGTCCGGTACCATTGTGTTGTCCCTCCTAACAATCCTCTGCCCTTGGTTTCTCTGAAAATACCTTGCATACCAGAGTTGTGCTTAAAATGCCATCAGCTGAAAAGTAAAGTTTGTCTCTCGTCTCATAGATGTGGGTCCCATACAATGCATTTTGTGTGGTCTCAATTATTTCATATTTTGCTGTCTGTGCAACCCACTTTCCCTAAAGTGGATTCACTGAAATCTCACTGATGGCTGTAGGACAGAAGCCGCCTACAGCAATAAACCAAAATTATTTTTGAAAATGAAAGAAGCAGCATTAGGGGCCGGAGAGATAGCATGGAGGTAAGGTGTTTGCCTTTCATGTAGGAAGTCATCGGTTCAAATCCCAGCGTCCCATATGGTCCCCCGTGCCTGCCAGGAGCAATTTCTGAGCCTGGAGCCAGGAATAACCCCTGAGCACTGCCAGGTGTGACCCAAAAACCACAAAAAAGAAAAAAAAAAAACGAAAAAAGCAGCATTAGATAGAGGGAAATGCTGAACTAATGTAATAAAAGTAGTACCAGCCAAACTTAGAGAGTTCTAGAATAAGTACAGCCTTCAAAGTTGTCTTCCAATAAGGCAATGGGTATAGAAGGCCCTTTCTAGCTGCAAAGTTCACCTCAAGAAGGGTATATAAACAGGTTGCCAAGTAGCAACCTTCAGCTGAGAACAATTCTCAAAGAAGGGTTTAGCCCTGAGCTGTCTACAGTCCACACTTGTACAATCTGAGGAATCAATGACTCCATTCTGAAGAGCTCATCAATTGAGCAAAATGCGATGTAGTATTCATACTCATATTCTTTTGCTTATCTGAAAAGTTCAGTTTGTATGCAAGATGCTGGGTAGTCTCCACCTCTCCACCCTCCTAGTGCTCCAGAAATTAAGAGAAGGAAATTGAGAAACATCAGTCTCTTTTGCCATAGCTACTCTTAACTCTGGGGCTAAATCCAGCCCCAAGAAATGTAACAGCTAAGCAATCTCCGGGTGAAATGGTAATGCTGAGGGTGAGGAAGAGGGAAAGGGTGAAGGAAAGGGAGAGGAATGAGGTGGAGGAGGAGGAGGGGAGGAGAAGAAAGAGGAGGAGGAGGAGAAGGAGGAGGAAGAGGAGGAGAAGAAAGAGGAGGAGAAGAGACTGACCGAGAGAGACTGAGAGAGACCAAGAGTGTGAGTGCAAGGGGCTGATCAATATTTAATAAATCAATAGACCTTGAGAGAGAGAGAGAGAGAGAGAGAGAATGAATGAATGAGAGAGAATGAATGAGAGAGCATGAGTCACACACACACACACACACACAGAGAGAGAGAGAGAGAAAACTAGAGAGATACAACACAACCCAGGACAACAGTTGCAACAGAAACAGCACAACTAAGCAGGCCGCCAGACAAGCAGGAGGCAGGTTCTCTCATACTTGGTTTGTTGCAGCACCAGACTGGCAGGCAGGAAGGTAAGAGAGCCAGGCCCCCTAAGCCCCCAAACCAGCAGACTTCCTCAAACCAGCAGGCATACTCTCTTGTTTCTTTGGAATTTGTTTGTTTGATTGTATTTGGTCCAACTGTTCTCAGGGGTACTCCAGGCTCTGCACTCAGAAATTACTCCTGGCAGTGCTCTGGATGCTGGGGATGAAACCAGGTGGCCACAAGCAAGGCAAATGCTCACCCGCTGTGCTATCCCTCTAGCTCCAGGAATGCTCTCTTTAGAACTTTCCCCTGGGCCTCCATCTGCTTCCCTCCAACTGCCCTGAGGTGGCAGTTCACAGTTTGGGGAAGTCTATTAACTGATAGGCCAGTTAAAGGAGAAAAAGGCTTATGGCAGAGGGCTTTGGGGCTCAGTTTCTACAAACACTATTGGTGAAAGTCATAAAGATCCTCTTCAACCCGTTGGTAGTCCTAGATTACCTTCACATTTTTTCCTCGAACTTTTAGTCTTATGGTCAATCTAGGAGGGAATCTAGGAGGTCAATTTAGGAGAGAACCTAAATTCTCATCCCTAAGAGATCTGGAGGACTGTTATCATAAAAGTTATGAGCTGTACTAGGAGATACACGCATGTCTTACCTAAGTGCTACTCACACTCCCCCTTCACTCCCATATGTAATAGCAATACTGCTTATGATGATGATATATATATACATATATATATATATATGTGCTCCTTTTTTAGGCTGCTCGAATTGAAGAGCACCTATAATTTAAACTATTTTCTAAGTACATAGGTGTGAGGCAGAGGTGGCGTGATGTAGGGGCTCTTGATGAAAGTATTCAATTTTTTGAGAACCAAGAGGTTAAAGTGTTAAATCCTGAGAAGTATGGAAAGCTCATGCTCTCTCTATGAGGTTACTGGTAGCAGGTCTATCTTTTTTTGCACTATGGGACACTGAATTTAATTGTTCTATTATTGCCTGCAGCACCATGTGGTAGCCGACTAGTTAATTAATTTTTATGCTTGGTTATCATTTATTTTAAATTCTATGCATATATTATATTCCCAATACAGCTAGCACAAATTTGTCAACAATATGGTATAATGGGGCTGGAGCATCATATAACGGGGTAGGGTGCTTGCCCTAAGAACAGCTGAGTTGGGTTCGATCCTTGGCATTCCATATGGTTCCCTGAGCCCTCCAGGATTGATCATTGAGTACAGAGCCAGGAGTAAGCCCTGAGGTCTACCAGAGTGTGGCACAAAAAATGAGAGTCCAAAAACATATATGTGTGTGTATATGTAGTATATATGTATGTATGTATATATGTAGTATAAAAATAAAATAATTTTTTTGTTGGGGACCACATGGAGTGTCCAGGATCAAATCTGGATCAGCCAAATGAAAGGCAAATAAATGCCTATTCTGCTGTACTATTGCTCCAGCCTCCTAAAAAGGATTTTAAGAGCTGTATTTGGATCAGTGAGATAATGCAAAGGAATAGAATGAATGCTTTGTATCCTAGAGTCCTGTGTTTGATCCCTAAACTTAGAGCCAGGTGTCACCCTAAGCACTGTTGGATGTAGCCTAAAAATAAAACAAACCAAAACATTATTTTTGCTAATTAGGGTGTTTCGCTTACTTTAATTACATGATTTATTTATTTTTTTAAATATATTTTTTATTTTATTAAGTAACATGATCATATTTGGGTTACAGTCATAACCAGAACACCCCCCTTCACCAGTGGAACATTACCCCCTCCCCCCCTTCCCATCCCCTGCCTGTATTTGAGACAGGCATTCTACTACAGTAATTTGTTTTTAAGTTCAGTAAGTTGTATTTTTTTCCTTAAAGGATAAGAGTAAAAAAATATAGTAAAGGTGTGATAGTGGCAATCGCCAATGTTTGCATAGGTCCAGAAAAATGGAGAAAATGGAAAAAAAATCCTTGACCTGATTACAAAAAGGCCTCACCTCAGAAGTTTATTGGCATAAGACAGACTCTGGGTTCCAGGCATACTAGTCTATCCAACTCCAGTCATTCTCAAGGTCCCGGTGAAACTTTTTCACACTTTAGCTATTGTTGGTATAAGACTCTTATATTTAAAGACTCTGGATTCTGTGCATTTCTTTCATCGATGTCAGGCTGATGTGGAGCATCCTCTAGTTTCAGCATATCATTAAATACAGAGCGATCTGCCCTGCATGCAGACTGTTGCTGAGTTGCCTGGGTGTTGGGAGCACTCTTTGGAGTAAGTCAATGCCAAAGCAGTGGTAGGTCTTCTCTGGTAGAGGCTTGGATCCTGGTAATGTTAAAGACAATTGTGGTTGTTCCCATAGATGATATCCATTGTTCAGGTGTGTGTGGGCGATGCCCATTCTTCTGAGGCCTGAGCCAAATCATTATGCCAATGTTCAGGGTAAAAGGCCTAATTACATTACCAAATTTGTGTTCCCATCTCTATTAGATAATAACTTGTTTGCATGTATATTATTTTCCCATTTTAATGTGCCTATGCAAAAGAGAAGCAATGTCACAAGATATTGTTGGTGCATCTGGGGGTTGAAGAATAAAGTCCAACATTTCCCGTAACTTGGTATAAACGTGAAATCTATACAGAGTTACTCTTATACCAGTATTGCTTATAAAATAGATCTCACAGGGGGAAAATAAAACAATCAAATAACTAATCTAGTGGGCAAAATTGTCACTATATGAGGATATTCAAAAAGAGTTATAGATGTTAAGGGGATACATCTGAGATATACAAAAGAGATACATGTGACCCTTTAATTTTTTAAAAAGAAAAAAAAAAGAAAGAAAACAAGGGTATTTGAAGACAATAGGTGATAGTTGAGTTTGAGACATGTTTTGCGGCATTACGGAACTTTATATTGTCCTTGAACTAGGGGTTTTGCTGAGGCTGATTTCGGTATCATGCAATAGTCCATAGTTTGATGGGGGCATGAGGGGCCACCAAGCATGGGTCAACAGGCGTTGACCCATACACATGCCAGGAAAGCCGTCCCTCTTTTTTTCGGGTATGTCAGGGTCGCTGGTCAGACAGCGGGCCATAGATCTCCTGAACTGAACACTTGGTCCAGGAGACTGGGACCCCCCACGCCAGGCAGGTCTTCATGGCCGGCCCTGGCAACTTGGGCCCTGGGAGGTGGGCGGAGGAGGGAAAACCCCTCCCCTTTCAATTTTCAAACTGGAGAGGGAGCTCGCAGTTGGACCCAACAGAGCGTACATGATTTATTTTTAATTCTATTAATGATAATATTTAACACAATCTGTTAATTTTGAATTTCTCTTAACTAATTAGTGATTTAAAGTGTGTTGTGTGTGACAAACAGTCCAATTGTATAAGTTTTGAGTGGAATTTTATGAGACTGAATAAGTGAATTCAATGTAATTTATATTTATTTCCTTTTGCTATTGTAAAGGCCCACTGAATTAAAATAAACCATATTTTTAACTTGAATTTATGCTGTCCAGAATTTTTTTTGGGGGGGGTGGGTGGGGGGAGGTTGGGTCACACCTGGCAGCGCTCAGGGGTTACTCCTGGCCCTACACTCAGAAATCGCTCCTGGCAGGCTCAGGGGACCATATGGGATGCCGGGATTCGAACCACCATCCTTCTGCATGCAAGGTAAACTCCCTACATCCGTGCTATCTCTCCAGACCTCTTCCTCCACTTTTAAACCAAGCAGCAGAACATCTTCCAAACACTTCCTTCTCTGCTTCTGTCAAGATACCTTTGATTTTATTTTTATTGTGATTTTTTTCACTGCTCTGCTTTGACCATCTTGCCTCACTCTAATAAGAGCTCTTGTAATTACAATGGTCCCACATGGATAATCCAGGATAATCTCCATATCTGATCATCTTTAATTTAACCACACCTGCAATATCCCTTTTCCATATAAGAAAACATTAGCCACAGGTTGGGAGGATTAAAAATATAGACATCTTTGGGGCTCTGTAGATAGCTCAAAAGGAAGGAGTACATGCTTTGCACTTATTGTTGCAAAACAAACTCAACCCCCATCTCACAGAATCCCCATAAAGACATTTTTTTTCCATAAAGGCAATTTTTTTGGTTTGGTTTTTTTTTTTTTGGTTTTTGGTTTTTGGGCCACACCCGGCGGTGCTCAGGGGTTACTCCTGGCTGTCTGCTCAGAAATAGCTCCTGGCAAGCAAGGGGGACCATATGGGACACCGGGATTCGAACCAACCACCGTTGGTCCTGGATCGGCTGCTTGCAAAGCAAACGCCACTGTGCTATCTCTCCGGGCCCCCATAAAGGCAATTTTGAAGAGGGTTCATTACATCATTCATCTTGGTATATCCCTCATTCTGTGACAGTATCCTTTAAGGTCCCATACCTATGAAACAAAACACTACCAACTTTCATAGTTGGTATTAACCATTAATCAGGGATGGAAAATCCATAGCAGAACATTTTGAGCCCTAGCCAAGTTAAAATCCGGGCCCTTCCAGGGTAGAATATAATCAACTACACAGCAAGTCATGGTCTTCTTGAGGGATTATGCCACACTGAAAGCTTGCTGTTGGTCTTGCTTGCTAGCAGGTTGTATAGTCACAAGTATTATTAGAAAGATGTGTATTGTTAAGTAGAGTATGCAGTAAATTCTGTACATAGCCTTCATTCTCATATGAGCCACCACGCATAACCCAATCTCCATGCCAGAGTATGTTTCCTCTATGCCCCATTAATGCTAGAAGAGGTTAGCTATTATCAACTGGTAGAATAATTCTAGTTGCCTTTCTATGGTGTGATATTTTCTGCTAAGCACTAAAAATGTTTAATCAAAGCAATTCAGTTTTATTTACTCTCATAGCCCCACTCAAATGCCTTTTCCATAGACCTTCTGCCCTGTGTTTTTTTACTTTTGACATCCAGATACTTTATTTATTTATTTGTTTGTTTTTGGTTTTGGGACCATATCCAGTAATGTTCAGGGTTTATTCCTGGCTCTGAATTAAAAAATTTTCTCCTGTCACTCTCTGGTCTATATGGGATGCTGGGGATAGAACCCAGGACAGCCACATGTAAAGCAAATGGCTTACCTACTGTGCAAATGATTGGGCACAGTATTTTTAGGCCACACCCAGTAATGCTCAGGGGTTACTCCTGGCCCTACACTCAGAAATCACTCCTGGCAGGGTTGAAGAATCCATATGGGATACCCAGGATCAAACTTGGGTTGCTTGTGTGCAACCCAAATGCCTTAACTGCTGCTCTAGCCCTTGACATCCAGATTCTTACCAAATAGCCAAATCACCTGCCTCTGCTCATGTATGCATTTTTATACTTGTATGTATTTACTTGAGGACACAAAAACTATTTTGAGTTTCAGTTATAATGATGTTCCAACACCCATCCCTTTACCAGTGTATATTTTCCATCACCAGTATCTCCAGTTATATTCCTGATGCCCCTCCAGCCTGCCTCTATGATACTTTTCTTCTCTCTCTCTTTCATCCCATTTTTACTTTTAGGAAATGACAATGCATAATTCATAAAATTTTAGCCACTGAAAGAAAAATTCCTCTTTATATGGAGCCATATCACAGAGGGTAGAGCATTTGCCTTGCATGCAGCCTACCTGCGTTTAACCCCTGGCATCCATTATGATCCCTGCTAGGAGCAATTTCTGAGTGCAGAGGCAGGAGTAACCCCTGAATGCTGCCAGGCATGCCCCCCAAAAAACAACAACAATTACAAAAATCATTTCAGCATATGCCTACTTAGCAAGCTAATCAGTGTATGAAACCAAGCTCCATCTTTTTCCCCTCTATAATTTGGTCATAAGGAACTCCCCAGCCCCATGTAGACATATATTTGGATTTAAATTTGGTGTAAGAATGGTTGATGACATAGCAGCCATCATGAAAAAAGTTGTATTTTGGCTGTACTTAAGTCCAATACTGGATAGATCACTTTTATTGTACCCCTCCACCCCCTTTTATTTTGAGCTTGGCCCATATGACTTTATTCGTTGGTGATAAAACCTATCTCCTACCAGGCAGTTCCAACATCTGACATGCCATAGTGTTGTGCTTTGATCCTTTTAGGATCCAAAGAACCTAAAGAACTAGGTTTCAATAGTATCTACTTTAATATTTTTGCTAATACTTTTTTAGTCTTATGCCTATCTTATTTTCCTATTAAAACTTTAATTTTTCCACATTCTCTTTCTCCATCAGACACATCTAATATTTTGAAATGTGATATATTAGATATTTAACAATATATAATACTTTGCCCTATTGTACGGTTTAAGAAACACGACTGTTGGCAGGAGATGCAATTATCCCAGTAAAAAGCACTTATCATGTGTGTGAGGCCCTGGGTTAGAAACTCAGCATTAAATGTATTTTTAGAAAAATAAGCAGAAATACTTGCTTCAAGAGTTAAAAGAAGAGCCTTCCCTGGAGGTGAGTTGATATGCCCGGAGAGGGGGAATCCGCTGAACTTTGCTGGAACTCAGATGCCAGCATCTATCTCTGACTGTCTCCTGAGCTGTACTGCATTCTTGGCCTGATTTCATCCTGTGTGTGGCTTCATCTGCACATGGCTAGCCTTCCCTGGAGGTGAGTTGATACGCCTAGAGAGGGAGGAGCCAGAGGAGCACGTAGCCAGAAACTACGAGGCCGCGCACATCATTTAGCCAGTGAATATAACCACAACACATAAAAAAAACCCCACAATACAAGTGTGACAATAGGGAACAATGCAGGCCAGTACCAGACAAAGAGAATGAAGACGGCAACTTAGATGACCAACCAACTAGTCAGTCTCTCAGATAAGGAGTTTAGAGTTGAAATAAGGAAGATGTTCAAAGAACTCAAAGAAAGTATAGAAAAGAACACTAAAAGAATCAAGAGAATATGAAGATAAAAATGAGAAAACTCCAAACTGAAATTTTAGGTCAAATAACAGGTCTGAAAAACTCAGTAGATGATTTAAAGAAAAACATGGATGAGCTTTCCCACAGGTTAACAGCAGCTCAGGATAGAATTTGTACACTGGTAGGTGAGATGAATAACAATTCCATACAGCAGAAGAGATTGGAAAAAAAGCCTTAAAGCAAATGATCAAACAATGGAAAAATTACTCAAAGAATGGGAACAGATGAAAATAGAAGTCTATGATAAGCTCAACAGAAACAACTTAAGAATCATTGGAGTCCCAGAGACCTAGGAAGAAAATCTCCAGGAAGAATTAATGGTCAAGAACATCATTAAAGAGAAACTACCAGAGCTAAAGAATACATGCGATCAAATCCTCCATGCCCGAGGAGTACCAACTAAAAGAGACCCCAGAAAAGAAACACCCCAAGACACATCCTAGTCACAATGACAAATCCCACAGATAGAGACAGAATTCTGAAAGCAGCAAGATCGAAAAGAGAATTACATTCAAGGGAACATCCTTGAGATTTACTGCAGACCTGTGTCGCCTGAAACACTCAAGGCCAGAAAGCAGTGGTGGGACATAGTGACAAAACTCAATGAAATAAATGCTTCGCCTAGAATACTGCACCCAGCAAAACTCACTTTCAGGTTTGAAGGAACAATACATGGTTTCACAGACAAACAACAGCTCAGAAACTTTACAGACTCTCCACTATAGATGATGTTCATATTTCACTTAACTAGCTCCAAAAATCCCTCTTTGGACCTGTTTCTTCAGTTCACACCCACACTGGTTGTATTAAAAAGAGTTATCAGGGGGGCTAGAGTGATAGCGCAGTGCATAAGGCATCTGGCTGTGCATGCTAGCCTAGGACAGACCGCAGTTCGATCCCCGGCATCCCATATAGTCCCCTAAGCCAGGAGCTATTTCTGAGCGCATAGCCAAGAGTAACCCCTGAGCATCACCGGGTGTGGCCCAAAAAAGAGTTATCAGGGCGGGGGGGGGCCGGAATGGATGCAGGGGTGGATGCTGGGGTATTGCATCATCGAACCACTGTCCATCCTAAGTCAGCTGCGTGCAAGGCAAATGCCCTACCAGTATGCTTTTGCTCCAGCACTATCCAGGAGCGATTTCTGAGCGCAGAGCCAGAAATAACCTCTGAACGCCACCATCGGTAGGTCACTTGCCTTTCCTGTGACCAATTCAGATTCTATCCCCAGCATCTCCTTAGCACTATCAGGAATAATTCCTGAGTGCAGAGACAGGAGTAGTTCCTGAGCATCGCCAGATGTGATCCCAAAGCAAGCAGGTGATAAAAGAGTTTTCAGGAAAATAATTCAGAGATGGAGATTGGCATGCAGGTCTGTGGAGAGTGGTTTTAACTATACTGTGAGTGAATGAAGAAAGCAAGACAGGTTAAGAAAGAGAAATTGAGTTTAGATGCAGTTGTTACAACAAAAGTCTTAGTCAATCCCATAGAGATTTCTGGTGCTCAGGCAGTTCTTCAAAGTAAACCCAAATTAAGACCAGAGAAGGTAAGAGTCTAAGTGAGACAGCTCTCAAAGGTCAGAACTTCTCAGAAGGGCCTTAGCTATGAGCATCTGGGGGCCAACACTCACTCCCAGCTGCTGAGGAAGAAGTGCTTTAGATCTGGGAAGCGGTTGTGGGATGTGCTTTATTGTAGAAATCTATACTAAACGTAAAGGCATGATTTTAAAACCATTAGTGAACTTTCTAATGTTTGTTGTGTGTAATACAAAACCATTTAGGGGAATGAATGGTTTTTTTTTAAGCTTTTGATTATTTTCCATAAATAGCTCTTTTGTCACAGACTACAGAGGAATATTAGAAAGTGCTCTGTAGCAAGATGATGGAGTTGACAAGTATACTAACAAAAAATCTTCGGAGGAACATTTTTTTTACTACATATAACAAAATATTTCATCAACAGTGATTAAGCAATTTGGAGTTTGCCTATGTCTGGCATAAAAATAAGTATGAATTTATTCAACATTTTTATGATGTCAAGGACAACGTTCAGGGACTCTCAGAGCTTTTATCTGAGTAGCTTCTGTCCAATGGTTACAAATGTCAGTCACCCTGTCCATTTTTTGAGGAGGAAATGGAGACAGTAGTTAGAGCCGCTAGATTGTCCTTCACTTTGTTGGCCTGATCTGTGTTCTAATGTCAAAATATAAAGAGTATATTTCATTTTTTCTAGTCTCTTGAGGTATAATAGTATAAATTCGATTTGGAATTTGTATAGGTGAGTTAACCAATATTGTTTTCAAGGTACATTTAGATATTTCTGATTGAGGTCTGAGCCATGAGCTTGAAAGACCAGATGAAAGATAATACAATGCATCATTTAGCTAAAAAGTCAGGTTTATTATTTGGATGAAAGACTATCTGCTTCACTCAGGGCCCAAACAGGAAATCAGATAAGTGCATGCCAGAACATTTTGAAAGAGAATTGAATATGACTAATTGCAATGGTACCAAAGGAGCAGAAAACCCAGACAGATACAGAAACATTTCCAGAATTTCTATCAGTAAAAGACCATAACCATCCTTTTAACTATGTAGTGAATATTTTCCAATTGTTGTGTTGCTTGATTGTGTATATTATTTAGCAACTTATTCTCAAATTATGTCTGCAAAAATGGCCTAATGTCTTTGTCCAGAGAAGTCGATGGAAAAGAAACTTGGATCTATAGATTTTTATTACAGTGCTCATTATAGAAATGTTTTAACAAACTTATTTTTAAACTGTATATATAACTGAAGAAATGGTTTTATGATTTTGTTTAGATAAGTTATGGAAAAGGAACTTGTAAGTTATATACTTGTATTACAGTGCTTGATGTAAGATTGTTTAAGAATTTTCAAATTAAGTATATCTGCAGAAAGATTCTAATGGTTATATGTTCAAAGAAGTATATGAAAAAATTGTGATATATAATACAAATATATGGAAAAGAGATGATTATTTTGAGAATGAAGTATGCAAAATATAATCTATAACATATTTTACAGCCAAGTTACCCTCACCAGCAGTGATTCCTAGGAATTAGAAAATTTTATCACCACCTTACTACTAAAGGATTTTTTTTCTTTTTTTTTTTGTTTTTTTGTTTTTTTGGGTCACACCCAGCGGTGCTCAGGGGTTACTCCTGGCTGTCTGCTCAGAAATAGCTCCTGGCAGGCACAGGGGACCATATGGGTCACCGGTATTCGAACCAACCACCTTTGGTCCTGGATCGGCTGCTTGCAAGACAAACGCTGCTGTTCTATCTCTCCGGGCCCGGATTTTTTTCTTTTTATTTCCCCAACTTTTACTGTGTCTATGCAAATCAATAGTCACTCTAGGGTTCCTGTTTCTTTATATTTACAGAACTACAGAATAAAACTTATCTAGCCCTTCTCAATTTTTTTTATTAGAAAAGGGTGAATTTTTAGTTTAACCCTGCTTTAACTCAAAATAAAGGTATTCCCCCAACTTCCTCTTTCTTTTCACCAAGTCCACTGACTTTTAAAAATTCACCTAAATTTCATTTGACTCCCCCCCCCACACACACACAGTGAATTTGTACTGGTAGAATAAAGAAGGGTTTCCATTTGACTTGGCACTTGAAGAGAGGAGGTAAGAAGTGAACTGACTCTGTGATACTCTCCTGACTGGCTTGCTTTATTAATTATTTGTAGCTACCCATCGTCAGACCTGTTCACCCAGGGTGGGAAATACAGAATGTGGGTGATTTCATACTCAGGAATCACTTCTAGATGCTGGGGGGCTGGATGCTGAGGGGCTATGTTTCATGGGCATCAAACACAGGTTGGCAAGGCAAGCTTCTTAACTCCAGTACAATCTCTGACCCTAACATTATATCATGGAAGGAGAAGTTGTCCAATAAAAAGTGCCACCACAAGGGAAATGTTTCTCAAGGCATAAACAGAGGTGAGAGGTGGAAGAAACATAGTCCATCCCCTTTGTCTGCAATCTAATCACACATCTCAACCCACAGGCTGGATCTAATGTGAAGTTAGCTAGAAGGGAACCAGGAAAACGTGATATTCAGGACTCCATTCCATTGTTGTCTAGAGCAGAGCAGGGAAATGGAGAGGACTAGATTCTAGAATGTGCAGGCATTTATAGCATGTACACAAACATAGGAGGGACTTTAAATGTATTTGTCAGGGAATCTACACACATTTTCTTTTCTTGAAATAATGTTCTATTTGCAACATATCATTGTGCAACATTTGATGGGGGCAATGTAGAGAGGCTGGGTCGCATCTGTGGTGCTTTGAGGACCATGTGGTGCTGGGACTGTAATTAGACTTTCAGGATGCAAAGCAATTGCTCGGCTTGAGCTATCTCTGATAAGACATCTCTCTCTCTCTCTCTCTCTCTCTCTCTCTCTCACTCTTTCTCTCTCTCTCACTCTGGTGAGGCCAGGGATTGAATCTAGATCTCTTTTGTGTGCATCTGTGTTCTACCTCTGTTCAATACCCTAAAGGCCAAATTTCAGGATATAAAAGTAAAAATATTAGTCATGATAGGACATTAAACTATACCAGGTTAAGATTTGATATCAACCATAGATAAATTTGTAGAATATGTAAGTTATGAGTAATTTGTGATTGGGGCCCTAAAACTACATCCTAGCTACCATCATTGACAAGAATCTAACATCTATTTTTATTACAAATAATCAAATCTCCAAAAGTCACTAAATTTGGAAAGTAAAGCATTCTGTTCTATACATTAACAAATCATCCAAGAGGAGGATGTTTTAGAGAAACAAATGTAATCTCTGGATTCCTTTTTTCAAGATATAATAAATATGTGTTTTAAGTCTCACTCTAAAATGTCCTGGGGCCAGAGAGATATAGCAGGTAGGATGCTTACCTTGTTAGTGAGTGACCTAGGTTTGAACCCCTGCATCAGATTATGGTTAGGAATGATTACTGTTTTTTGATTATCTTTCAAAGAATCAGACTTTATCAGTTGTGGAACTTTCCTCTAGTCTAAAATTCATACCAACAATAATAACTCTTTAAAAACTGTGATTTGGGCCAGAGAGATAGCACAGCAGTAGGGCATTTGCCTAACACTGCCCCATCTGGGATGGATGGTGGTTCCCATCCTGGCATACCATATGGTCTTCCATACATGCCAGGAGCTATTTCAGAGAAAAGAGCCAGGAGTAATCCCTGAATGCCACCGGCTATGACCCAAACACCAATAGATAAATAAATAAATAAATAAAAGCTCCAATTTGCATTCAAATATATTACTGAATTTACAGAGTTCAAAGAATATAAGAAATCAAATATTAGAAAAAATGTTCAAGGATGTGAATGTCTACATAGAATCCAATTCTCCTAGAATCCAAATTTTTATTTGTTGGAACACTTGGGACATAGAACTTATTTTTTAAACTGAAAATGAGTGAAAAGAGAAATACATTAACTTTATGCCCATAGATTAATGAAACCTCTAATGCTCTGAAAATGCGAGGAAATGCAACTGTTTAAGGAATAAGTAAAAGTAACAAGAAAATAAACATGTAATTTTGTTAAAATTTTTCTTTTTTTAAAATAATATTTTTATTTAAGGTCTTGCCAAAAGTAACAAAGTAGAAGAGTTGAAAAAAATTTCATTTGTAATGTTGGAACTTTCTGTTCAGTTTGGATTATAAAATCCATCATAAAAAATCTTTCATTTAAAAGTTCAATATGGTTAGAGTTGTCATGCCTGCAGAATACTGTAGTAGTCTTAAATGACTTGAGTCAAGATTTCCTTCCTTATAAACTACTCAGCTACTGAGACTTTTTTGTTTGTTTATTTATTTATTTTGTGCCACACTTAGCAGTTCTCAGGTCTTACTCCTGGTTGTGTGCTCTTGAATCACTCCTGCCATCCTAGGAGACCACATGGGATGATGAGGGGATCAACCTTGATCAGCTGCATGAAATATTGCAATATTGGGTCAGCTGCATGCAAAGCAAGTGCACTATTCTTGCACTATCTCTCTAGATCCCCAACTTGGTTTAAGATACAGTAAGCTGAGAATGAGGCAAAGGGGAAAGGACAGCATAGAATAATGTCACTCATCTGTAGGATATTAAAAAGAAAGTGATAGAATGGTAATGATACCTAAAAGTGGTGGAAAGAGGAGGAGGAGGAGGAGAAAGAAGAGGGAGGGGAGGAGGAGAAAAAGCAACAGCAGCAGCAGCATGAGGAAGAGAAGAATAAAAGAAGAAAAAGAAGGAAAGAAAAGAAAAGAAAGGAAGGAAAAGAAGAAGAACAAGAAGAAGAAAAGGAGAACAAAAAGAAGAAAGAGGAGAAATTTGCTCTGGGTGTTGTACATTGTATAACTGAAACTCAATTCCGAACAACTTTGTATATCTCATGGTGGTTGAGTTACAATTTTATTAAAATAAGATTAAATTGCAAAAAAAAATACTCAGCTACTGATTTTGTTTTAAATGCTCCAATACATTATAATATAAAACATGACCTCAGCATTTTCAAGCCTTCATGTTCCTGGCAATAGACTTATTTCCTGTGTTTGTAACTAGTACAGTATTAACCTTTTAAACGAAACTTAGCAGATCAGCCTGTGCTCTAACTTTAATGAGAATGTTTCTACCTTGTTGTTTACTACATCATTTTGGTGGCTTCCAAACAACACACACACACACACACACACACACACACACACACACACAATCTTTAAATATAGGGAGTACAAAAATGTAAATGTTGTATAGAGATTGCTGTCCCAAGTTTACAGTTTCAAGTTAAAAAAAAACTGACAAAATCTGAGGTCTTTGGACCAAAGATGAAGCCAATGTCTTATGTGATCAAGGACAAAGATCATTTGAGAAATGAGCATATCAACCACAAAGCTTAAAAAAAAAGTCAGCATATGTTTCACTAATAAATTGGGCAAAATGAGAATTTGCCTTAGTTTCATGTTATTGAATGTTGACATGTTCAGAACACCTGTCTATCCAATTCTGAAACCCACCCTCTGCGTTCCTTCCACTTGGCTCCCACTTCTCCAGTCCTCCCTCTTAACACCAAAGCACACACCACCCTGCCTGGCCAGCAGATAGCTAAAATGGCAGCGGTGAAATATGGGAGCCACACTCATAGGGATTGGGAAAAAAAATAACCCAAAGCAAAGCCCTGTCTATTCTCTCATTCTCCACATTTCCCTGAATAATGAGAGCCCTCGTCCTCGCCACACCCCCTCCCCGCTTACAAGTGCAGCTGAAGGCATTCGGTTGCACAGCTTGTACAGCGCACTGGTTTAGGAAGGAGAAGCTTGCTTTGCACTGTAAGAGAAACCCACTTCTCCCTCCCATAGCAAACGCTTAGGTGATCTTCTCGAGACTCCCTCCAACCCTGGGACCACCCTTTTGTCCACTGACAGACAAATTACGCACAGCTCCAGAGGTCCCTTCCTAGCAAGCGCCCCTTTTTTTCCTGCCACCTTTGGGCAGCCTTTTAAGTGTCCAGCTGCAAGGCAGGAGCTGCAGCAAACGTAGTGGCCAGGGAGGGCTCAGAGCGTGGCAGGAAAAAGAAAAAAAGTGGAGGAGGAGGCGAAAAAATACTGCATAGGTTATCAATTTGGAGTAGAGCGGCTGCTACTGTTGCTGTAGAAGGAAACGCTGCCAACCGCAACAGGAACGCCGAGACTCCAGAAGCGAGCATGTGTGTAATTCTGCGCACGCTTAGAGCTGCCGTTCCAGGACACTGGGTTTCTTTGGGAAATCATCCAGCAACCGGGTTTTCTGTATGCCCACAGGCTCCAAAAGGGGCCTGTCTAGTACTACTGGGTGTAGTACTCGATTGAAGACTAGAGAAGCCGATTTGGGGTGTCCTGGGAACACCCAGTACTGTCTTTCTCTGGCCAGTCCTCTCTGAGACTCATTAGTCAAGGACTATAAACCACAGAATCCAGGGCTGAAAGCACTTGTCTGTACAGACTGGATTATGAATTCATTTATTTAACCAATTCTATGTACCTTCTGCTTGCTTCGGGCCAGACAGAGCCTGTGTCAGATGGTGGGAATTTAACTGGAAAGGTGGAACATCATTCCCTGCTTGATGGAAAGCCTACCATACTTTGTTTTGTGCGTTGCCACTTCTGAAAAGCATATGCCAAAGTAGACATGAATATCCTGAAGCCTCCCCTATCTCAAACAGTCTCATTGTGATCTTTATTCAGAGGATATAATTTTCTTAGACATACAATAAATGGCCACGTCTATATTTGTTCAAGTCTTTCGGCTACTACCTGATTAGCTGATTCTTCCAACAGAAATGAGCTGTGGGCACCTACATGTTCAGGCTTTTATTTCCACTAACTTGTAGCTGCCTCAGCCCCATGTTCTCATTCCAGAATCTTGAGAAATTAGAGGCAGGTGTCTTGCTCACTAGTGATGTCAGTAACTGTATTGAAGCCTCAGGGCAAGAATATAGACTACATATATAAATATGTATGGGATGCAAGGTACCAGACTGGGAAAGACACAAAGGAAAGCTTAAAGAGCTTAAGGAGACTATAAATTGGGGAAACAAAACCAGTCCAAAATCTATCTAATCAGGCCATTCATTTATAAAACATGAATCTTAATAAAAGAGGTAGTCCTGGCACTACCTTGCACTCAGCCAACTAGGGTTGGATTCCAGCACTCCCTATGCTCCCCTGATCCCCACCAGGAATGATCCCTAAGCACACAGCCAGGAATGACCCCTGAACACACAATTAGTAGTACAGGTGTAAGCCCTGAGCATTTCTGGGTGTATCCCTCAACCAAAATCAAACAAACCAAAAACACTCCATGAATTCTCTTCTCTATCCTTAGCTCTTTTAAACAAATAAAAGATACCCACCTATTATTTAAAGACCCCTACAAAACATCAAATAAAGGCCTTCAGCTTTCCCTCCCCCAAAATGACAAAACTAATTTAATTTTCCACTCCTTGCTTGTACTTCTCAAAACACTAAGCTGCACTTCTGTTTTTATAGAGGATGTTTTCAAAATAGGAACAGCAGTAAGAGCTCTTCAGTCGTTAAAGAATGTGATAAGAGGATGAAAAAACTTTGTCTGTGGTGACCATAAAGCAATGTAATCAGTAATATAATCTTTATGGAAACAAGAAGGTATACTCAAACTTGTATTTTTGGGCCATATTTGGGCAGGGCTAAATCAGATCATTTGGAACAGGGACTAGCAAATGCCACATTCTTAGAGATGAAACAATGCTAAGATCTCACACCTTAGTTTTTCTGTGCTATTCAAGAACCCACTAAAAATTTAAGTTAACTTTAGACAGAAAAAAAGAAAAATCATGATATTCCCTGATGTCTGTAGCTCAGGGTGCACTGTGGAGAGAGTGCTCCAGAGGAGAATATTGGAGACTACTTTAATTTTATTAAGATCCTGTGCTGAAGGGCAAGCATGATAAAACAGCAGATAGGGCATTTTCTTTGCACACAGCCAACCCAGGTCAAGCATCACCAGGAATGACCCCTGAGCACAGAGCCAGGAGTAACCCTGAGCACTGCCAGATATGACTCAAAAAGACCAAAAAAGAAAAAAAAAACTTTGAAAAATCAATCAAGGATATGGATGATATCAGTGTATAATAAAGGCTGGAGACTAGAATGCCAGGTCAAGGGGGAGAAGGACAGGGACAAACAAGCTGCCAAGAAGTAACATGGTAGCACTAAGAGATGTTAACAGTGTGTGCCAAAACCAATAATGGTATATTGGACTGGGACTTGATGGGAGAAAGGGATCTCAGGCAGGAAGAAATATAAGGTGAGGGGCAGTATCTTTGTAACAATATCAAAAACTGAACACTATTGTAACCCTCTCACCTAAACTATAACACAACACAAACACACTAAACATAATTCTGTCCCGAGATAAACATGAAGAACAAGCATTTGGGGATGATTGGTTGAAGAATTCTTGCATGTCTGTGCAATCCGACTTAAAAAAACACACCACTAAATTTCTCCCTGTTTTTTTTTTTATCTTCAGTTTAAGACCAGCTAATCTTTTTATTTGAAATATAATAGGTTGACCTTTTTATTTTTAATTTTTATTGTAGCCAAAGTGAATCACAAATCTTTCAGTGCTATCTAAGGTACATAGTGTCAATAAATGAGGGGTAACCCCACCACCAGTGTTATCCTCCCTCCATCCCTGTTCCCAGCCTGCATACCATATTTCCCTCCTTTACCCCTCTGCCCCCCAGAATACTAGTGTAAGTGGTCTCCCCACTTGTCCAGCTTGTTGTAGCTTGGGTATCGATTATGTGATGTCGTTGGTTTTGGGGTTTGGTGTTCTAGTCTGATATATTTTTTTAAATTTAAGCACCATGATTGCAAATATGATTGTAGTTTGAGTTTCTGTCTTAAAAATTAAAAAACTGTCAGAAAAATAGTTAAAATCCCCACAGAGGCACCCACATCCACATCCCCAAATCACTTGGCCATATGGATGATGCGTCCTGCCTTGCATTCCCCATAGTCCTGCTCCCAGTTAAAAATCATCCCACAGGGCATGGTTGAGGGGAGGGGGGCTTGAAGAGGTGCACTAGCTAGAAGGCCTAGCAGAGCGTCACACACTCATCCCAGTGGGCGTGGCCATGTTCTCGCAAGCCCGGGAGGCCCGGAGAGCCAGAGAGCGAGTGGGAGGGGCGGGGCGGGGCGGAGGAGGGCCCGACTGAGCATGTGCGCGAAAGTGGCGCATGCCCAGTAGCGGGCCGGGCCGGCAGCTTCCCATTGCGGGGAGCCTGGGCTGTGGTAGCGGTGGCGGCGGTGGCGGCGGCGGCGGCGGCGGCACCGCCTCCTCCTCACACTCCCCAGGGTGGCGGGGTTAGATGAGCGGCCCCAGTAGCGGCGAAGGCGGCGCGGGGGGGAGGAGGAGACGCTGGAGGAGAAGGAGGAGGAGGAGGAGGGCGCCGTCTTTGTAGTCCAGTCTCCCCGCAGAGAAGAGGGAGAGAGCGAGCGAGAGGCCGCGCTGCCCGAGTCGTCGTCGTCGTCGTCGTCGTCGTCGGCAAAGGGGCTTGTGTGCGTGCGTGCGTGGGGAGCGTGCGTGTGTGCGCGAGTGCGCGTGCGCGGGTCTGCCAGCCCGGGCGGCGGCGGCGGCGGCGGCGGCTGCAACTGCAACTGTAACTGCAACAGCAACAGCAACAGCAGCAGCAGCAGCGGCAGCAGCAGCAGCGATGATGATGTGCGCAGCGACCGCCTCCTCCGCCGCCGCCGCCTCCACGGTGGGGCCCAACGGAGACGGCTTCTTCCCCGCCGCCGCCGCCACCTTCTCTTCTTGCATCTCCGCCCCGGGGGCGCTCTGGATGCCGCTGCCCGAGGGCTCGGTGGCGGCCGCGGGGCTGGGGCTGGGGCTCGGGCTGGGGCTGCCGGCCGCCGACTCCCGGGCGCACTACCAGCTGCTGCTGTCAGGCCGGGCCCTGGCCGACCGCTACCGGCGGATCTACACCGCGGCGCTCAGTGACAGGGACCAGGGAGGCGGCGGCGCGGGACACCCGGCCTCCAGGTGCGGCTTGCGAGGATCCAGTCGCCCCCCCCGCCCCCCGCAAACCAGGACCTGCCTGTCCGTCTGTCTGTCCGTGATCGTGTGCCTGGCCACGTGTCCGTCTGTCCACGTTTCCATCTGTCTGTCCGTGCCCGTGTGTCTGTCTTTCTGCCCCTGTGTCTGTCCATGTCTGTCTGCCTGTCCGTCTGTCTGTGTGTCTGTCCGCGTGTCCGTCTGTCTGTGCATGTGCGCGCGCGATCGTGTGTGTGTGTGTGTTGTGTGATGTGTGATGGTGCCCACGGACGCGTTCAATTCGCTGGTGCCTTCGGGCCTTGCTTGGCCCAGACAGACAGATGCGGGTACGGAGATGGCAGAGTGCGAGCGCGGTGGCAGCACTTTTTCATTGCGTTGCTGGGTGTGTGTGTGTGCGCGCGTGTGTCTGCGTGCCTGTGTGTTTTTGTGTCTGCCCGTCTTTCGTGGGGGGAGCGGCGGGGGAGGCTGGCGGTGTCAGGGCTGGAGGCAGAGGCTGCGGGAGAGGAAGGGCAGGGGATGGTGCCTCGGCTCGCGTTGCGTTGGGACACGTGTGGAGGGTTGAGAAAGGCAGAGGGGTGGGTGAGGGCCAGGAGAGGCTTCAGCTGGGAAGAGCGAGAGAATTGCATTTGCAGGAGTGGCCAGGAGAGGAGGGAAGTGTCGTTCCCAGTCCCCTCTGCCGCATTGGCATTTTGCACGTATTTTTTTTTTTTTTGGTTCATCCTCCACCCGCCTGCCTCTACTCCCCTACACCCTGGTTCAGACTTTTCCTTCCGTACCCCTTCATTCCTACTCCCCCTTTAAATAAACAAAAAGCCTGCCTTATACTTCGGAGGAGCAGTGTTTTGTATAGGTTGATAGTGACTGTATATACACTGGACTGTTGGAAAAAGCGAGGGGTTTCTCTATTTTAAGAGATTCATGCAAAAGGGTAGGGTTACAGAAGGGACATCCATGTGCATGTGAAAAGGGTCGACTGAGAGAATTTTACAGCTGCGTTTCCATAACCTGGCCTGTTGGTGCTCTAGAGATGTGGTCCTGCTCTTGTGTTTTGATGATCCACCGGCCATGTTTCCCTTTATCTTTGGTTCCATTTCCTCTGTCACTTACAGAGGAAGTTCGATTTGGTTCTCTTTGGTTCTGTTTCCTCCGGCCCTTACACTTTCCTCTGTCACTTCAGAGCAGTGTGAAAGTAAAGAATTTCAAATAGGACAGCAAGCATAGAGTGTCACCCAAATGTCACCAGCTAGAAGATTGAGATCCAGAATCTCTTCCTAAAGCCCACAGCCCCTTCAGTTTCCTTGCTGTGGCTGTTGAATCACTTTCGTTTTCTTTTTCTTAAAATGGGGGGTGTGTGTATTGCAGAGGGTTCTCCATTGTTTTCATTCCCATGCCCTTACATGCCATATGCCCTGAAGGGCGGCGACTGACCTGTTTCACTAGCTTGGCACTGACAGTGGTAATTGGGAGTTGGCTTTTTTCTTTTTGCTCATAAGTTCTTGCAATACATAGGGAAAGCATAATTTTTTTTTTATTATTTTTAAGAAAGTTGCAGAATTAACTGTGTCTTATTTGAACATACAGCTTATTAGACAATAGCCAGATGCCACTTTCTCTCATTATCAAAGGGAAGTCAGATATTTGGGGTTTGCCAGTCAGAATCATGCTTTTTAATCATTGCAGAGCGTTATGGTAGATGAAGCTTTTCTTCACCCTTTTCCTGGACAAACCATTCTTACCATTATCTATAACTGTGTATGTGTTTGGGCATTTGAGAAATTTTATCACATGGTTTTAAATGTGTGAAAATATCTTTTTTCGTATCTAAGTAAAAGGCCTGAAAGGCACAAGTCTATTTCTTGCTAATGTTTTTGAAAATAGCACAAAACACACTTTGCTCTAGTAATTGAGGTTGATTTTGAGCTCTGGATCACTGTGGCTTCTATATAGATATGTCTTTATATACTTGGTTCAGAGAATTTACGTATATGTTGAGTTTTCAAACACGCAGTAGTTTGTGACTAGTATATTCTTTCCTTTTTTTATGCATTTTTGTAATACCATTGTCTCTAGATGGTAAAATACTATTAATGTATTAACAATTTTGAGGCAAAATTAGTATACGTTAGTCATAGCAAATGCTTGGAATTTTGCCGTTAGTCATTTTGTGTAAGATGTCAAACACTAATCAGGTATCTCAAGGAATACTCAGGGAATCAACATTTAAGCTGTATTATATTGCCTTCTAGTGCTTGTTCAGGGCATGCTTTATTATGGTTAACATTAGTTCTGCATGTTCACCTTGCAATAACTCAGATTTGCTTTAGAATGCAGTTATTTTGTTTTCATTAAAGATGGAGCTGCAATTTGGGTTTCTGGATGAATAATACAATTATTGGTATAGGGCACTAGAGGAGATATCTTCTTTCAGAGCTAGAACAAAGCATGTATAGAGCATCAGGCTTCAGTGACCTTCATTTTAAAGGTATGAGAAGATGGAGACTGAAGCATAAAAATGAAATCACAAAATAAAGAAAGGAACCGAGACTGCTGTATCTCTAGCCCTAAGAAAGTGGATTGAAAATCCTTCGTGTAAAATACTGAATGAAGAAAGTGAAAACACTTTGCAGGTCACTGATAAGTTTTGAGGAAGTGGTCAGAGTAGAGCTTTGTGGTGAAGAGGCTATGAGAGATTTGACATAGCAGGAAGATGCACGGTTGAAGGAAAGACGTTTGAGTGTGGGTGGAAAATATTAAGTATGTGGAGAAGGAAAAATTATAGAAGTGAGAGAAGGCATAGCTGATGGGAAGAGGTCCAAGGGAGACTGCAGCAATTAGCCATTGAAGTTAGTGACCAGCATTTCTTAACAAAGGAAGGAGGTCGATATTTCTGAATATAATGACTGGGAGTTCTTGAAGTTAAGAATTATGTACTATTCATTTTTCAAAATCCCATTGTCTAGCGTAATTTCTGACATCTCTTCTCTAAACTCCAAGTGCCTATGTGCCTTCTGACGTTTTAGATGTTGAAGTATTAGTGAACACAATAGACAAGATCACTGCTCTCCTTGAATTTCCGTCTAGTGACCAATTAACAGTTGGTCATATTGATCATCTTATGTAATGGTTAATGACTGTGAAAGAAATAAAACCAATTTTTGTGATAGAAGGTTTGGAGTAGTGTTGAGTATTTTAGGTTAGGGAGATCAGGGAAGGCTTCCTGGTATTGACATTTGAGCTGAATCAGAATGACAGGAGGCTAGTACTCTGGAGAAAGTGTTTTAAAGAAAATATAAAAGTTTGGAAGTAGAATGGACTTGCTGTGTTCCAAAATCTGGATGTGGAACTAGTCAGTGTTGAATGGAGTGACTTTCTTTGGATTGTTTTAGGTGTCCAGCGAATTTCAGGGAAGCAGGTATAATATTGGTAGTGCAGTTGACGTTTTAACAGTGGTAAGAGCATGAACTCTGGAACTAAACTGGCTTTAAATCCTGACTGTCACTTTTTAGTTTTTGTTTTCTTTATTGTTTTCTTGAGCACATTGCATAACTTCTAACCCTCCGTTTTGATTTTATAATTGAGATAAAGTTGACATATATATGTAAGTTTCAGAGATACAGCATATTGATTCCATATTTGTGAACACCATAGTAGGTCCAATTAACCTCATTTATATCTTTTTTTTTTCTTATTCTGAAGCCCTTTAAGATTTAATGTTAGCCTGGAGATGGGTTTCTATGTTGGGGGCTTATATTTTATCACTCCATCCTACTCCAGTATCACATGGTCCACCCAACAATGCCAGGAGTGACACTCCCCACCCCCAGCACTGTTGATTGTGGAACAAAAACAAATAGATCTTCTCTCTTAATTTTTTATTTTTTATTTTTTTTGTTTTTTTGGGCCACACTGTTTGATGCTCAGGGGTTACTCCTGGCTAAGCGCTCAGAAATTGCCCCTGGCTTTGGGGGACCATATGGGACGCCGGGGGTCCAAACCACAGTCCTTCCTTGGCTAGCACTTGCAAGGCAGACACCTTGCCTCTAGCGCCACCTCTCCGGCCCCAGATCCCATTTCTTACAAACTTCCAAATATACAATACATATTATTAACTGCTGGTCAGCTTGCTGAACATTATATCCTCATTGTTTATTTTGTAGCTGGAAATTTGTTCTCCTTTACCCACCTTTACTCATATGGCTACTCTGGGTTCTCCCTCCACTTCTGACAACCATCAGCGTGTTTACTGTGTCCCTAAGTTGAGTGGTTTTACAAAAATTACCTTTCAGAATATTCATATGCGAGTGATATTTTATAGTGTTTATCTTTCACTACTCATACTTCATGTAGCTTAATACTCTCGAGGTCCATCTTGGTTTTACACATGACAAGATTTCATACTTTCTAGTTGAACACTTATTATTGTGGGGGATATACCCTGTGATGATACCTTTGGGCAGGCAAATATGTGGATCTGGAGATGAAACAGAGACTCAGGCATCAAGACGTGCTCTACTTTTTAAACTACATCTCTGGCACATGTTCTTCCTTCTTCTTTATGACTGGCTAGTATTCTGCTCTCTGTATACACAGTGTATGTATGTATACTTGTGTATTCATGTATGTAGATATAAATGTAAATTGCATTTAGAGGAAAGGTCAGAACTAAACTTTGATTTGGGCATCAAAGCATACAGATAGTACCAAAAGTCAGAGCACTGAATGAAAACTTTTTTTTTTTTTTTTTGCTTTTCGGACACACCCAGTAACGCTCAGGGGTTACTCCTGGCTATGCGCTTAGAAATTGCTCCTAGCTTGGGGGGGGACCATATGGGATGCTGGGGGACTGAACCATCGTCCGTCTTAGGTTAGCATGTGCAAGGCAAACACCCTACCGCTTGTACCACCACTCCAGCCCCTAAATGAGAACTCTTAAGACTACACAATATATGGTCAAGTGCAACCAAGCATGTTACACTTTCAAAAGAAAAAAAGGGTCAGAGCAACAGGACAGCAGGTGGGGTGTGTTTTCCTTGCACTCAGTAAGCTGAGGTTCCTAAATGCAGAGCCAGGAGTTATTCTTGAGCACCGCAAACTGAGGTCCAAATAGACATATTTTGTATGGAGGCCACAGTAAGCTGTACCTCTTGGGCACACTGTTGGCTCTGCTCAGTGACCACTCCAGGAGGTGTGCCGAGAACCTCCAGAATGTGGTACTAGGGTTGGCTACATCCAAGGCAAGTGTCCTACCTGTTGTTCTATTCCTTTGACCCAGGTACATATTTTTTTCTTTGTCCATTTGTTCTTTTAGCTTAGTAAACATTTAATTTTCTTCCATATCTCGACCAGTGTAAAATTGCCACAATAAAAATAGTGTACATATATATTTAAGAGTTAGTGTTTTCCTTTCTTTTGGATAAATACCTAGAAGGAATTGTTGGGTCTCATAGTAGTTCTATTTTTAAGTTTTGACCAACCTCATTACTATTTTCCTTAGTGGTGGCTCATTTACAGTCCCGTGGTGTAGAAAGATTTTCTTCTCTCCAACATCCTTTCCAACATTTGTTATTTCATGTCATTTTGTTAATAGCCATACTAACAGATAAGAGGTATATTTAATTGTGGTTTTAAATTTATTATTGGGGGGGTACTTCTAGGGGGCTCCATCTGGCAGTGCTCAAGGGCTGCTCCCTACTCAGGGTTTACTCCCAGTGGCAATCAGAAGATTTTGGTGCAGAGTATAGAATCTGGGCCATCTGGACACAAAGATTGTAGTCAGCATTTTGAGCTACCTTTCAAGCCCTCATTGTGGTCTTAATTGGTATTTCTGATAGTGACACTGAGCACCTTTTCTTGTACTTCTTAGCAATCTGTGTGCTGTCTTTGGAAAACTGTTCAAATCCCTTTTCTATTTTTAATCTGAGTATTTCTTTGCTATTGTATGAATTCTTTATGTATTTTGGACATTAAATCTTTTTCAGACACTTATTTTTTTCCTGTTAGTAGGTTGCCATTTCATTTTGTGGTTGGTTTCCTTTGTTGTGCAGAATCTTTTTATGTAATCCCACTTGTTTAATTTTGCCTGTTCTCTTACATGTATATAAAGGGGGTAGTAGTAGTGTTTTGCGTATTAACGAATCTATCTACGTAAAGTGCTTGACACATTAAGCAATGCTTTAAATGAGTTATTCCTTTTTGCTGCCTGTGAAGAGGCTTGGTTGGGTGGATTGGAAAAAGTTAAGGAAATTAAACTAAAGAAATGACTGGTCAGGCCAGAGAAATAGTACAGTGGCTAAGGCGCTTGCTTTGCATGTGGCAGACCCACCCCTCTGTTTAGTCTGCCAGAACCCACTAAGAGTGGTTCCTGAGGGCAGAGCCAGGAGTAGTATGTCCTGAACATCATGAGCACAGCCAGGTGTGACTCAAAGACCAAAAACAAATAACAACAAAAGAAAGAAAAAGAAAAGGAAATGATCATTTTTACTCTTACTTTTGGACTCAGGATGTATATTTGAATGTGGGAAGTTGTTTCATTTAACCAGGGAATAATACATTTTTTAATACATGAGCCAACTGAAAATTGGAACATTCACCTGGGAAAAGGATTGACAGGAAAGAAAGGAATTGTTTGATCAGATTGTAATGTGAGTAATATTACAAGCATAGCATTTGGATAGAACCACATAGCACAATAGCTAAATCTGCTCTGGAGGCGGACTGCCTTAGTTTAAATCCCATTTCCACCTTTTTCTGTGTTAAATAAAAAAGGTTATTAGTATTACTGTCTGTTTCTTTACTTGTAACCATGAAAGGACATTGCCTCTCTGGAAAAGAACATTAAATGTTAGCTTTGTTGCTGTTTTTATTGTTATTTTTTGTTATCATTAAGTCACATATTTAGGATTCCAGTCAGCACTGTATTTTCAGCTTTTTTCCCTTAAAAGAGAAATGGAAAAAATTACTGAGTTCATTTAGTTAACTGGTTTGAAACATAACTGGTTGTCAAGGGGAAAAAAAGTTAAGGTGTTTGGTGACTGGATTGACCATATGGTAAAAAGGAATGTGATTCTATAGAGAATGGATAGCTTGGGATACACACCATCAGAGTATCTGGGTAGTAGAGGAACGAATCAAGTGAAAACACTAGAAGATAGGGTTAATTGGGGGGGGGGGATTGATTTAATTTCTTAAATCAAACTCACCTAATTTCTCTATCTCTTATTAAGTGATATTTGAGCCTATTCAAAAAGTTGTAAAAGACTGTGTCAATTAATCTATCAAAGTTTTAGGCGTTACCACTCGTTTTAACAATTGGCCCTATAAAGATTTATTAAAAAAGAAAGTGCTTCTAGATTTTAGTTTATCGGGAGGAGGGAAACTGGGGACATTGGTGGTGGAGATACGCACTGGTGAAGGGTGTTAGGCATTGTAAAACAAACACAATTATGTACAATTTTGTAGCTGTACCTCGGGTGATTCAGTTAAATAAAATTTTTTTTTAAAGATAGAAAGAATATGCTTTTGGGGAAAAATGAAGGCAGAGCTTCTGTGTAGTTAATTGCTTAAGATTTATCTTTTAACTAGAATATAGTAGGTACACTGAGGAGAGTTGTGATTTTCTGGAAATAGAAGCTTTGGCTGGAGGTAAAGCTGCTTCAAACAATAAGGGAAAGATTAGATGTTATCAGTATATACTGTTGGTTTTGAGCTACAAAGACACTGTAGGTTTGGTAAGAGATGTGGAATTAAATTAGTGTTTCTAGATCTATATTGTGAATAGGTAGTGATTTACTTCTTGTCACTCTAATATCTATAGAATCTTATATAAATAAATGTTCAGTTAAAACCAGTTGTTTGCATATTGGTAGGAAGAGATATAAAGAGATAAATTAGCCTCTTCACTCGAGAAGGGGAAATATTGCCTTTGGACTTAAAGGTAAAATATTTATATATTTAAATTCCACATCAGACATGTACTTATATAGATTTTTGGTCAGACTATTGTATTAAAATTGTTAAAATATGGGCCCGGAGAGATAGCACAGCGGTGTTTGCCTTGCAAGCAGCCGATCCAGGACCTAAGGTGGTTGGTTCTAATCCCGGTGTCCCATATGGTCCCCCGTGCCTGCCAGGAGCTATTTCTGAGCAGACAGCCAGGAGTAACCCCTGAGCACCGCCGGGTGTGACCCAAAAACCAAAAAAAAAAAAAAAAAAAAAAAAAAATTGTTAAAATATTCAGATTTGAGGGTTAGAGTTAGGTTAATTGAAGCTTATTTCATATAAAATAAAATTCACCTCTTTTAAGTATTTGAAGTCTGAGAGCCATTGTCACAGACAAATATAGATCATTTCTATTAGTCCAAAAGTTTTTGAGTATGTGGGGGGTTATTTTTTCTTAAAGCTTTTATTTCATTAATTTAATTGAAGTTGCTTTTATTTTTTTTCATACCTTCTTTTATGGTGTTGCTACAATGACTGGAGTTTCCACATTGGCTTGGTTCTGGTGTTCTAGAGTTCAGTTCTATTTGCTGGGATTGCACTTCTTCAGTTATGCTAATGCACATTCTGGCTGTAATGCTCACTGCAGGGGAAGTAGTTTCCCTCATTGTTCCAACATGTACTCAGTGGATACCATTCCTGTCTTCAGTGCTCAAACATCTCTTGCTCTGGTGCTCACCAGGTGTAAGACTGGAGATCTTCCAGGCTCTCTGGTCATTTGTGGTGGCAGGTAAGGCACCAGGTGTTTTAGTCTCTGAGCATCTCTAAAGCTCCACTGAAATTTTTCTTTAGTTATTCCCTTCTACTCCCTAGCCACTACAGATGAGTTTTCTCTCACTAATACTTTACCTTTTTAAGAGTAATACTAGAAATATTACCTCCACAAATACAAGGCCTTAGATACTCATTTTTTGTTTTGTTGTGGGACCACATCTGGTGATGATACTCATGACTTACTATTGATTCTCTGCTCAGGGATCACTCCTGGCAGGCTCAAAATGTGCCTGGTCCAAATCCGGTGCAGGGCTCAACTTCAGGTCAGCAATGTGCAAGGTAGGCACCCTAACCATGTTTCTAGCTCTCTGACCACAGCCTTAGAGGCTCTTAACCTGTGTCTTCTATTCCCATTTCTTTGTAAGTGAAAACTAAGACTATAACTTCATTGTTTGATTTTTTTTTAAAAATTAAGTTGTGTTTTTTTTTTTTTTTTTTTTTTTTTGGTTTTTGGGCCTCACCCGGCCTCACTTGGCTATCTGCTCAGAAATAGCTCCTGGCAGGCACCGGGGACCATATGGGACGCCAGGATTCGAACCAACCACCTTAGGTCCTGGGTCGGCTGCTTGCAAGGCAAACGCCTCTGTGCTATCTCGTTTTGATTAAACCTTTTTTAGCAAGTCTATTTTGTAGATTACAGCATAGTGTTTCCCATAGAGTAGGTTTTCATGCTTTCCTGTGGTTTAATGATGCCTAGTGTAGTTACTTGGGTAAGCTGATACCCAGTAGATCTCTTTTCAGTAAAAGTATGCTTTTTTTTTTTCACCTGAAATAAACAGGTCATCATGGGCAGTAACTTCAGCTCAATGTATGTTTTACTTAAGAGTTTTAGTATCCTTTATAATGTATGTCTGGGTCAGTTATTAGAACTTTCAAAATGACTTTTACTATTCTATTCTTTTAATATTAGTTGGTTCTCTTCTGCAAATTCTTTCTAAGAACTCAGCATAGGTAATACCTAATTTTCTTTTGCCTTTGTAGCCCCCAAAACAAAACAAAACAAAGTTGTGCCTCCTGTTCAAAGTTGACCTGCATTCAGTGCCTAAATGTGTGGGGATGACTGACCGCCCTTTTGACTTAAAGGCCAGACAATTTTGAAAACTCATTCTAATTCCAGACATCCCGTTGCTATCAACCAAAGCCTTCCTGGAACTGTAGTGTTTCTTTCTTTTTGATTTTTGGTATTGGACCACACCCATTTTTTTTTCTCAGAGATCATTCCTGCAAGATTCTGGAACCATATGCACTGCCATATCCAGGTCTGAAGCATGCAAAAGACACCCTATTTGTTGTACTCTCTGGCCCCTCTGTTTAGTCTTCCATTGTCGATTTGGAGTACATTCCCTAGTAAACATATGATATGTAATTCTTTTTTTCATGGTCAATTATCATGTTGTGGTGCCAGAAGAGGTCTGAGGTGTTCTAAGGAAATAGATTTTAAAATGGGTTTTTAGAAGGAGGCTATCTGCCTAGAAGGACAATGAGAACTCCTAGTATTAGTTATAGGTTGAGCACTGATACTGATAACCCTTGGCTTGAGCTGGCTACACAGCTGTTTAAATTTTCACTGATGGTGAATCAGAATGGGTTTCTGTAGAAGGGAATACTTCGTGGGTTTCATATCTTAGACTTCTGATAGTTTTACTTTACTTTCACTATAAAGACATTGTGATCAGATAACTTTGGAAATGACATTAATAGGCTGAAGAAAGACAGTGAGAGGCTGAAGATCTATGGGGTAATACGATATGTGGATTCTCTAGTATCTTGTAAAGAATCTGTACGAGGAAGGAAAAAGACTCAGGATTTGATCTAAGACTTAAGCTTAAGGTTTACAGATCTCCAGAATGAATTGAATTCTTAGAAAATTAATGCTGTATTAGTGTACTGTGCTCTGGTTACAAAGAAATGCCCTGCCTTTAAAAATAGGACTTCTGCATTGATACCCTTCAAACCTTGAAGCCCGCAATTCCATTGACCTTTGAGTGTGCCTTCAGAAGTGTTCTGACTGGGCCGGGCGGTGGCGCTGGAGGTAAGGTGCCTGCCTTGCCTGCGCTAGCCTAGGACGGACCGCGGTTCGATCCCCCGGCGTCCCATATGGTCCCCCAAGAAGCCAGGAGCAACTTTTGAGCGCATAGCCAGGAGTAACCCCTGAGCATCACAGGGTGTGGCCCAAAAACCAAAAAAAAAAAAAAAAAAAGAAGTGTTCTGACTAGAAGGCAATTTGCTTGAAGACAAAACTGCTCCTTCTACTCCATCTGCTATGAACCTGACCCCTATTCTTATCAGCCAAACCACTAACTAGAGAAAGTGCTGAAGGAGATAAGGGAAGAAAAGAACTATCCATGCAGACACAGGCAGATACACACAGATGAGCAGGTTTACTTTTCAACCTCACAGAAGAATCCCACAACACATTGCATGGGCCACAGGAACACTACAGGGTATTTCAGAATTTCAAGGGAAACATTACAGTTTCACTATTAGATCATGGTAACTTCCTTTTGATGATTTTCGGATTTTTGTAGTTGCTCTGATACCAAATCAAGGTCTGCACACACAGTAGGTGGAAAAGGAAAGGAGAGTGGTGTGTTCATTATGATGCCATTTGGAAAGTTATGCGTTGTCCAGCAGGTGCACATCAGACATGTTATTAATTAACTGTAGGTATTAATAACACTTCCTTTTTGTTTGTGCATTTTATTTGTTAAGATAACTGTTGAATTGTTAAGGTATACATTTATTTTGTCTGTTTTTTGTTTGTTTATTTTTTGGGCCACGCCCAGTGATGCTCAGGAGTTATTCCTGGCTATGTGCTCAAAAATCGCTCCTGGCTCGGGGACCATATGGGACGCGGGGGATCAAACCAAAGTCTGTCCTGGGTCAGCCATGTGCAAGGCAAATGCCCTACTACTGCGCCACTGCTCCAGCCCTTTTGTTTTTGTTTTGAGGCCACATCCAGCAATGCTTAGGCTTTCTACTGGCTTTGTGCTCAGGGATTACTCCTACAGTGCTTGGGAGACCATATTATGTTTTAGAGATTGAATGTAGGTTGGCTGTATGTAAGGCAAGTACCTGCCAGTTCTACTCTATTTCTAGTGCCAGACATAAAATTCTTATTAATTGGATTGATGTATATATTTTGTATGTAATGTATTTTGTATGGGGGTCATACCCACCATTCTCAAGACTAGCACCCAGCTTGCTCTGTGCTCGGGATCATTTCTGGCAATTCTTGGAGAGCCATGTTATGTGCAAGGCAAACACCCTGCCTGCAATGTATGATCACTCTGGCCAGTTCAGTTTCTTGATGGTGTTCCTTTGTTTTGGCTTACAAGTGTAGGAATGTTGTTAGCAATGACTGTACAAGTGTCCAGTAGCAGACTTCTTTTTGTCCATACCTGGCTAGCTGAGTGTTTGGACTCACAGTAGCAGAACCATCTTTTAAGGTCTCATGATATCCTTATATCCTGGGATGGACCAAGATTCATTTGGAGTGACCTGGTTGCGTATTCTGAGTACGACTTTGCTTTTTCATATTTGCAGGGCTCAGCAATTCAATTATCTGTGGGTTTACACAATGGCATCAAGTTCTTCATTAATTGTTTCATAGTAAGAGAACATAATAAGGGAGGGTCTGTGGAATCATTAGCCTCATTTTGTACCACACCTCCTAGAAAGCTGCTGACCTTTGAGTGAAGTAAGGATCTTCAGATAGTTAGAGCCACAACACTAGTAGGCCAAATGAAATATACAGCAATAGAGTTTAATAGGTAGTTGCATATAAACAGTAGGAATTTATGTCCTGACAGCTCAATAACGATTTGAAAACAATACTACTGTGTTGTAAGGACATGAACTTTACAAAGGTAGAATTTTACTTTCTAGTTTTCCTAGTGGGAAGGCTTGAGTGATAGCACATTGGGTAGGGCATTTGCTTTGTGTATGGCTGTCCTGGGACTGACCCTGGTTTGATCCGCACCATCTGTATGGTCCCTTGGCCTGCCAGGAGAGATTTCTGAGTGCTGAGCCAGGAGTAACCCCTAGTGCTGCCAGGTATGGCCCAAAAACCAAATCAAACAAACAAACAAAAGATACTGGAATGGCTTTATTCAGCATCACTTTGAGTAATCTGTTGTGGAGTTTTGCTGTCTACCTCTGTAGCTCTGAACTCTAGGCATTAAACAGTTTTGGCTATCAAAACAGATATTTCAATAAAATATTCCTTTTTTTTACTTTTCTTTTATTATTGAGATGCTAAGAATTAAAATTTCGAGTCACTTATCTTAGATTTTTGCTTTTCTGTACAGATAATACATTTTTATCTGAGCACTGCTGTTTTGCATTAGTACTTTAGTCCCAAATTTTGATACTCTAGTTTTTGTCATTTAGCTTAAAGTGCATTCTAATTTACTTTATAACTTCATCTTTGTGCACTATTTAGAATTATTTAATGTTTTGATACTTCTATAATTAATAATACTTTCTTGGATTGGAGAGATTGTACATGGGTTGAACCTCTTGCCTTCTACGCAGCTGACCCTGCAACCCCTTGAGGTCTCAAGAACCTTCCCAAAATTATCCCTGAGCACAGAGCCTGCAGGCTGAGTGTCGTCCATCCCCTGCCCCCAATTACTTTCTGAAGTAATTATATGTGGTTTGCAAATCGATTTCTATAAATATCAGTTGAAGTTGTTTGATAGTGATGTCTCTTTTTGTCTCTGTACTCATTTTTATTTTTTTTTGTACTCATTTTTAAATATAGTTTTATCAGTTGCTGAGAGAATGGAATATAAACTATTCCACCCTAAGTATAGTTTTGTCTTAGTTTCCTTGAATTTTGACATTTTTTTACTTCATCTCTTTTGGGGCTCTGCCATTAGGGTCATGCATATTCATGATTTTAAAACTTTCTGATAAATTACTCTTTCACACATTTTACTCTTGTTTCTAATAATAGTCTTTGCCTTGAACTTAACTTTATATATTGGTGTTAAAATAGCCTCTTTCGGGGCTTAGTGAAATAGTACAGCAGGCAGAGCGTTTTTCTTGCATGTGGCTGGTGCAGGTTCCACCCCCAGCATCTTGTTTGATTCTCTAAGCCATCTAGGAGGATTCTGAGTGCAGTTAGGAGTAACCCCTGAGTACTTGAGTACTGCTGAGTGTGGTCCAGACAAACAAAATAACCACTCTACCATTCTAGCCCTCTTTTTTTTTTTTTTTGGCCACACCCTGTGATGCTCAGTGGTTACTCCAGGCTATGTGCTCAGAAATTGCTCCTGGCTCAGTGGACCATATGGGATGCAGGGGATCCAACCAAGGTCCATCCTGGATCGGCTGCATGCAAGGCAAATGCCCTACCTCTGTGCTATTGCTCCAGCCCATAGACCTCTTATGCTTTTGTTTGCATACTAAAATTCTCCTCCTATTTATTTTGTACCTATCATTTATTTTCATATTTTGAATCTTCTGGGTAGCATTGTAGACTTTTATCTTCTTCAAATGAACTCTCTTTCAATCTTTGCTTTCTATTTGGAGAGTTTAAACCTTCAATTACTTGCATTAGGCCTATTTTATTATTTTCTTTTCCTATTTTTTTTATTCTTAAGCTTTTTTTGAATTATATTGGGCTTCATCTCATAGTATTGATTTTTAATGCCCATGAGATTGTGGTATACTTATTTGTTATAATTGCATACTTTGAAGATCATATCATGTACTCTAAATTTGAGGGTCCAGGGTATTTATGGAGTGATACAACACAGTCTTTGCTTATATAAGATCTTGGGTTTGATCTTTAGCACATCAATAATTATAAAGTGTTTTTTTTCTCTTGCATAGTTATTATTTTTCTTGTTTCTCCTATATTCTTGAAGTTGCTTGCATCATCTCCTTTTGATCTACATTTCTTACTCTTGTATTTCTTATAGAGCACTCTGCTAGGGATGTTTTTTTTTTTTATCTGGGAACATTTTTTCTTTCATCTAAGAATGTGTTTATTTTTGCTTTCATTACTATAGGATATTTAAATGAATATAAATGACTGTTAACTTACTGCCTTTTTGGCATTTCACAATGTTGTTTCACTGTCTTAGCTTACTTTGTTTTCTGATGAGAAAACAGTTGGATGCAAGACAAGTGCCATATTTGCTGCAGTATGCCACATTTTGACCTATCTGCTTTCAAGAATTTTTCTTTGTTTTTACCTGATGTGTTTACTCATATATTTTGTGACTACTAGTTCTTTTCTTTGAATTTATTGTCTTTGGGGAATGCTCATTTTCTTAGATCTATAAATTTGTCTCACCGTGTTTGAAATGTTTTTTTGGCATTGTGTCTTAAAAATATTCTGCCCTACTTTCTTCCTTCCACAATTCCAAAGACAATTACAGTAAAACTTCAGAGATTACCTCAGTTCACTTTAAAAATTTTGTCTGCTTTCTCTTGGGTTAGTTCACAGTTTGTTTTCTTCATATATTGTATTATTTTCAGCTTTCAGTTTCCATATGGTCAATTAAACTTTTGAGAACTTAAAATAAGAAATTGGGTCTCCTCCAGCTAGTGCTCATGGAGGTATTAGAGGGATTCCCAGTGGTACTCAGCCATCCAGGTAGGGCTGATAGTTCAATGCGAGGGCCCAGTGGTGTGGAAGGGTTTGGCCACACCTGGCTATGTAAGACCTGCGTCATCTGACCCTGTGCTGTCTCTCAGGCCCTTGATAACTTTTTATTCAATAGAAGCAGATGACGGAACATGTTTCTAATGCTTTAGAGTATTATTGGTTAGTGCTCTACTTTGGATGATCTCAGGATTGGCATCTGTTCACTTTTTTCCTACCTTTGGAATCGATCACTTTCCCCTCTTACACCCGAGACCAGTTAGTGAGCCTAAGCCCCTATTTCCAACCTCATATTTTTCCTTTTTACTGTGTATTTTGTATTATTTCCTGGACTTTATAAGTGTTACATGGTACTCAGTTCGATGCTCACAGCGGAGGTCGCTCTCCCCATGGTAGTCAACATGACTCTGTGCCAAGGAAGTTAGCACCTGGACCTCTCACGTGCAAAACAACCCTTTATGTCCTCACCCCCTCCAAGCCCCGTGTAACATTTTGTGGACACTGGGCTTATTGTAATTCTCTGGAGAATCTTGATTTTTATTGTTGCTTCTTTGTTTGAGGGGAGGAGGTTTGGGCTGTAACAAACGGAACTTGGAATCTGTTTCCAGTTCTGTCCTTGGGAGTTGTTAATGTGGTGACATTGTATCAAGTTTGGCCACATGCAAGGCAAGAAGAACCTTAACCCCCCTATATTATCTTCCTGATTCAATTGTGTCGCCCCTCCCCTTCCCTCCCCTCTCCTTTATGTGTTCCCAGTTTGCTCTTGGCTCTGTGCTCAGAGATACTCCTGGTGGGAGGTTTTGGGGAAAAGGCATTTGCGGGATGGGAGATCCAACACAGCAACCATGTGCAAGTGAGTGCCTTAACTACTATACTCTCTCTATAGCCCGGTTTGAATTGTGTCAACCTTTGGGTTCTTTTTGGAAAACTTGATCTTGCCTGCTGTGGGTGGTGGTTCAAATTTCAGACCATTCTCAGACTCTTTGCTATGACTTTGTTCCATTCTATACCTTGCATTCTCAGGAAGCCCTAGACTTGTATGGCTTTGCAGACAAAGAGTTCTCTATCTCCATGTTTCTCCTTTCTAGGATTTTCTCTACATTTTATAACATATTGGAGCCCCTTCTTTAATTTCTGTGACCAGGGGATAGGATTCTTCTGGAGTTGCTTCTCTGAATGCAGTATTTGCTTTCTGGCCTTTAGGCTGGGCTGTAAGATAAAGGAGAGAATGTAAAAAAAAAAAAAAAAAAGCAAGTGGGAAGTTTGCTTTCCTTTGGGGTCACTTTTCCAAGTCTAATTATCTCTACAGTCTACTTTTGCTTGCTGTTTGGTGTTCTTAAATTTTTTTTCTTCCCTTTCTTTGTTTTTCCTTTTATATTTTGTGTTGAATATAATTAGGGCAAGATATGCTATATTAGGTTTATGCCACCATACTGGAAAAGGAATTTTTCAGTTTTTCCTCTTACTGTTGAATTTTAGTCCTTTGACTAAGCTGGGTACAAATATGCATGTATATGTGTTTATCTTATACTTGATGCTTGCTGAACTCACTAGATACTAACTAATGTTTAATATGGCATATTTTGAGTTTATTTCGTCAAGTATTTCAAACCCAGTCTCTCTTCCTTTTGGAAATCTAGCATATAAGACAGCTTAATATTGTTTGTAAAATTGTTTGTAAAGGACCTGATAGTAAATATTTTAGGCTTTGACGTAGATAATATCTGTTGTAGTTATTCAGCTATGTTGTTAAGAGCTCCAAAGCAACCACAGACAGTATGTAAACAGATGAGCATGACTGTGTTCCATTATAACTATATTTACAAAAATAGGTTACATGTTAAATTTGGACCACAGGCCCTAGTTTTTGACACTTGAGGTAGGTGATAGTTGCTATATTATGAATTCAGGGGTAAAAAAAAAAATTAAAGATATGTAGAAACTAAATATTGGCAGAAATTGCATGGATCAATGAGAATAGGGCATAAAAGAGAATAGAAAGATGTTAGAATTAAATTATTGTGTTTCATGTATTGTTTTGAGAACAGTAATGATATAGTTCAAGTTGTAACATTCAAGTTATAGAAATTACCTTTATTACTATGGATAGGATGAAAGAGCATCAATTCCACAAGCACGGAGTTGCTTTAAAGAAGCAGTTGTAATAGTTTTGACAGGTGTGAATAAATCCTAAGATAAGGCAGTAGGGCTAGATAGAACTGAATAGATTTAAGAGATATTTTGTTATAAAAGGATGAAGAAAGATTACTGTGAAAGTGACTAGATTTCAGGTATAAAAATGATAATTTTCTTACTTTCCTCTGCTAATCAAGGAAAAATTAGCTTCTTAATAGTCCATTCATGACACCCTTCTACCTAAATTTTATTCCTTGGTTATTTTAGTCAATACTGTGGTTTCAATTATTACCTAATAGTGTTTGACTTCCTGGTCTGTGGCTTGTAGTTGAAGTCTTTCCCTTGATCTCTAGATCTGTATTTTGAAGTCTGCTGTTAGGAGTCTCTTAATTCTGTCCCAAATAAATTATGTTGACTATATTCAAAGGATCACACAAACACACATACCATCATTTACAGACTTCCTCTTTTCCTGTAGGTCAGCTAAGTAGAAGTCTGAGACAACATCTTGAAGTTGGCATTAAGAAACCATAATAACTTGCAGACTAATTCCCTCCACTCCCTTCCTCTTTCCAGAAGATTAAGAGGGAGAAAATGAATTGAGGTTAGATAGAGGAAAAGGGGAGTTTTGCTTAATGAAGATAGTAGAAATTAGTTTTTAAAGGGAAAGAAGGAAGTGATAACTGGGAGGAGATAAAGAATGGAGTTTTATCTTTTGGATAAGAGACATGTAGCAGATGTGCCTAACATCCTAGTTCTATCTCTTTCACCCCTATCTCATATTATTCACTTACATTTATAATATTCTGACCAGAAACTTCCTAACTGATTATAGAAGCACACTTGTTTTGGTATTCTGGATAACTCAGAAATGCTGAAGAATTAATGCCTTCAGAACGACTTTACTCAGTGATGGGTGGGGAGTTGACAAATAAATTCTTCATCTTTCTTGAAGGTCCGGTTCTGTTGCTACTTAAGGGACCAGTCAGTCAATTGACAGATGACAGGTAAAGAGCTTTACTAGCATAAGCTGGTATGGTGAATCATATTCGCAGGTAAATATTTTGTCTGCACAGTCACAAAAAAGTAATTTTTATAGGAAAATATAAGACAAGCACAATTTTAGAAAGGTGGACACCAGGGTGATCAGTGTATCATTCACCATGGGTTGGTTCCTTGAGGGGCATACTTTTTGCATCTGCAAATTTAAACAAAGATTTCTGATTAAGTAAAGGTTTAGCTACTTCGCAAAGGCAGCTCTTATCTGAAAAGCTTTACTAGAGTTAAAATGTGAGCTCAATGCTTTCATTTCTCTAGTTGGATCAAGTTTTAGATGATGACTCTTTTTGGTTTGTCTTCCTTTCTGATCTTCTGATTTTCTTTACCAGCATTTTCTCCAGGTCAACTAAAACAAAAAATAGATGCTTGGTTTTTTGAATTATTTAATTATGTCATATTAATTTCTGGGGAACCCAAACCAAAGTAGAAGCTTTAACATGTTAATAATAAATACATTTACTTAGCACTCATTGGCTACCAGATAACCAGATACCTTATAGCCTCCTAGGAGAGTTACAATTTACATCCTGTTTTACAGAAGAGACAACTGAAGTGCAGAGAGGTGTTTTGAGTATAATATCAAGATTATAGAGCTAATAAATAATGGAGCCTTCAGTTGAGCCTAACTTGTGTGTCTCAAGTTTTGTGCCCTTAATCTGATTTAGACAGAGAGGACAGGAAAAATGAACAAAAAAGAATAGGCATAATTAATTAACAGAAAGATAACATTTTGAGGTGGTTGTCAGGAAATATGAGGAATGAGTTTTTAAGGGTACTCTTCATTTTGGCAGTTAAATCTATGTCTAAATTAGCAGCTTTGAGCTAAGTGGATGTGCAATTTTTCCCATGTCCTTTAGATAGCTAGCAGGGCATTAGAGCCTGCATTACTTTGCCTGCAATGGCCCTGTGTTCATTGCCTTGGCACCTAATGGCTCTCTGACACTATCAGTAGTGACTTCTGAATATTGAGCTAGGAGTAGCCCCTAGCACTGGTGCATGTGCCCTCAAATCAGAACTGTACAGGCAAAAACAAATAACTGCAAATTTGCTAAGTATTGTTAAAGTTCCTGTTGAAGTTTCTTTGTGTGTCTTTCTATAGACTCTCAGTACCTGTCTGTGTGTGTGTGTGTGTGTGTGTGTGTGTGTGTGTGTGTGTGTGTGTGTGCGCGCGCGCGCGCGCGCGCGTGTGCCTGGTTATTTGCCTGCTCTCATTGCCCTTGCCATAGTTCTGAGATTCTGCATGAGGATTGTCTTCAGAAATTTATATAATTGCTTGACGTTTTCTCTGTACGCCCCACAGTCCTTCCTCAGCTCAAATTTTGCAATTGATGTCAAAACTACTTTATTCTCACTGCACCCCTTTGACTTCCAAGTGTGCACTTCTCTGTTCTGTTTCGTTGTTTGGTTGGGGGTGGGGGAGCAAAAGCCACTTGATCTAGTCCCAGTGGACCAGTGGAGCCAGTCTGTGCTGGGGAGCCAACCTGGGCCTCCACAAGCAAGTCATGCCCCTTTGAGCTATCTTCCCCCTGGCCTAGTCCCCCATCGTAGACTTTCAAGTCTAGTGACTAAAGCTCTATATTTTGGAAATCTGTTTGCTCTTCTCCCCCAGATCAGCTTGAATGGTTAACATCTTTTTTCTTACTAATTACCAGGCTAGGTTAAGTAAATAAAAAGTTTCCTTCTTAGTAATCAAAGTACTATTTTTCCCTAATTTATTCAATGGTGTTTGAACACAGTGATGAGAGTATCATTACATTAATTATACAGGAGAAAAAAGTCTGCCTTCTATAGAAAAGCGTCAGTTTGTATGTGATATATTCTAAATTGGTAGAACCTTTTTGTTTGTTCTGGGGCCATGCATCCCTATGTTTAGAGCTTTTCTCCTGGTTCTGTGCTCAGGTATCAATCTTGGCAGTGTTTGGGGGACCATATTTGGTGCCAGGATAAAACGTGGGTCAGTTTTGTATAAGGCAAGCACCTTCCTTGTTGTGTTCTCACTCTGGCCCTAAACTGGTTTATTTTTGGCCTAGTAATCTTGATAATTCATGAATTATTTTGCATTGTCTATATGCACATCTACAAAAACAATACCTCTCCTTTTCAATCTCTGATTTTTTCTTATTTTGAAATTTAACAGGCAGTGCTCAGGGGTCATTTTCTAGAAGTGGCAGGATAGTAGCTTCATGTGCTGATGGTCTAAAATCTGGACCTCCAAGTTGCAAAGCTTACATTATAGCCATTGGAACTATTTCTAGGGTCTCAAACACATGGCTTTTATTTTGCTTGATTCTCTGTTCTAGCAGTGTTAACTAGACGTGGTGTTTTTTTTCTCTACTGGGTGGAAGTAGTTGTTCATCATTGTTTACAATTAAGTTAGTTTTTTCTGTAGGATTTATATTGAAAGATATTTGGATTTAAAGTATCAAAGTGTGTATAACTGGTTTATGTAGTTTTTCACATTCCTGTTTGTCAGATATTATAAAAAGTTTAAGATTAGTTATTAAATACTGTTTGACAAATAATGTTTTCTAATGTTGAACATAGATTTCTTCATATAGTCCAGATGTATTCAGGGCTTACTCCTGGTTTTATGCTCAGAAATCACTTTTTTTTGGGACAATCACATGTGGTACTTGGGATTGAATATGGCTTTGCTGTATGAAAGGAAGCTCCTGATCTATACACTGTCTTCTAGCCCCATAATTTTAATTTAATGCTGACTTTTTTGATAGCCTTCTACTTCTAAAACCAAATAGAAAATAATTACAGTGATATTATTTGTGTAACTTTGGGGAAAGTTGAGTCTTCAGCTGGTTTCTATTTATGAGTTTGTTGGGCTCCAATTTATTAAAATTGTTATAACTAAATGTGAAATGTGCTTGAAGAGTTTTCAAAGTACACATAAATTAATTTTAAGGAAGTCCATTAAACAAAGCAGCTTTAAGTAGTGGTTATTATTGTGAAATTTTAGGACCTTCGTTAGTAGATTTCAGGAAAGTGATATTAAATCAGGATTTACATAATGCGCTTTTTAAAATATTAAATTAGGATGAGCCTTGATGCTTTTTAATGTTTGATTGAACTATTACATTCTTTAGTAGTTAAGTATTCTTCAATGATGAAATAGTCATATAGTGCAAATAACTGATTTTGTACAAGTAAACTTGAGTATAATGGGTGGGCTGTTTCCTAACCCACATCGAAAAAATATACTCATTACTTTTCAGTAACTTATTTGTTCATTTAATAGTTCTTAACCATCCAGGATGTTTTAATACTGCGGTAGGTTCTGAAAGTAGAGATGAATTGTGCATTCCTTATGGTCTCATACTCATTGTTGAATAAATTCTGTAAAAAAGGTGTTCATGTATAGCATGTGATACTATTAATGACTTTTTAGCATACTGTTCTGGAGAAATCTCATTCACATGTATGGTTTCCATTACCTTCTTTGTATAAAATAATCCCATAGATTGCTTAATGGAAAGTCCTGGCTTTGGTTATCTGTCACTCCATCATGGTCCTTGACTTATTTTTGAGTAGAATTGGTAGTCATAGCTCTGAACTTTCTTCTCGTCCAACTCTCGCTTTTAATTTTTCTTTTCTCTCCAAATTCTACTGAATACTTCCTTTGCTACCAGAACTTTTGGAGAGTAGGCAAAGTGAATAGTAGAACAATAAATAAGAAAGGCATAGATAGCCTCGCAGTCTTGAAATTTACTATTTGATATGTGCGAGTGTCACATTAAATAATCTTGTACATAATTATAATAATTCACACAGTGGAAAGCAGGTGTAATATGAGATGAAAACACTCATGGGGCTAAGTTCATGTTTTGCATGCGGGAAGCTCATTCTGTCATCAGCACCACATGGCCCCGGAACCCAGCTGGAAGCAGTCCTTAGCCGCCTTGCTGAGCACAGAACCTGAACAGCGTCTAGCATTGTAAAATATGTCCAACGCACCTTTACATCATGTATTTTAGGGAAAGAAACCAGTGTAGAAACATTCCTTGTAAGGTTTTAACTGAGAGGACCATATATATATATATATATATATATATATATATATATATATATATATATATATATATATATATATATATATATATATATATATATATAATAGAATAGTCTCAGCCTGTACTTCTCATCTTAAGTCACCTCATCCCAGCTCTCCCCACTATGATATATATAGGGGTCCATAGGTGAAAATTACATAAATGGGCCTTGGTACAAGCTAGGCACCCAACTTGTAGAAGAAAAAAGAAATAAGGTTAGAAAGGGACCAGGTGGGGAAAAGGTTGAAGGAATTGTTATAGACAAAAAGTAACTTGGTGACATATTCTATAGACAAGACAGCTGTTTACAAGGTGTGCCTTGGAGATAGTTGAGTCATTTTATTATTTGAGTGTTGAGTCTGAAGAAGTGTCAAACATTAGATTTTGCTTAAAACTTGTTCTTGTCTGTATTCCTGACATTTCTGTATTTTTAACTCAGAATCTTCAAAGTTGAACCTATATTATTCCTTTTGCAAATTCTTCCCCTTGAGGTTCTTATTTTTGTGAATGACATCCTTTCTTATCTCTAACTGCTCTAGGCTTGTAATTTCTTTGCCCCGATTATGATTTCTACTAAATTAGTTACCACATCTTTGGGATTTTTGTCTTTTCCAACCCCCTCCTTTTATACCTTCCCTCTGACTCCTCTCTCTACTTTTTTTTTTTTTTTTAATTTTTTGTAGTTTTCTTTTTTCCCCTTTGGGCCACAACTGTCTTTGCACCTAGGTCTTATTTGTGTGTGTGTGTGTGTGTGTGTGTGTGTGTGTGTGTGTGTGTGTGTGTGTGTTCACATCCGGTGACACTCAAGGGTTACTCCTGGCCCTGTGTTCAGAAGTCATCCCTGGCAGGCTCGGGGACCATATGGGATGCCGGGAATTGAACCAGTCCCTCCAGTATTGGCTGAGTGCAAGGCAAATGCCTGACTGCTGTGTTATCGTTTTGGCCCCTGCATCCAACTCTGCTCTCAAGGCAGAGTTACTGTCACCTGGTAGGACTCAGGTGACAGTAACTGGTATCTAGATTCAAACCTGGGTCTGCTGCATGCAAGACAAAATAACCTACTAGCAAAAATACCTGCTTTATTATTGCTCCAGCTCTTGTAGCTCTTTCTTGCTAGACTAGTAACTGTGCTTTCTATTCAATTCTCTGAGATGCTTAAGGATAAGAAGTATCTTTTTCACCTTGTACTTAACACTTCATCATGATAGATTAAAAAATATTAAATCAAAATGAAATGTTTTTCTTCTGAATTTTCTTCATTTAAAATTGTATTATCACATATTTTTCCCTGACAAAAGTTCATTCAGGCATTTTCTCAAAGTCAGTAAAGGACTTTTTTTGCTTAAAGAGTAATTTGGTTTTAGAACAGTACAGTAATGGTTATTGGATACATGAAAAGTATGTGTTGACAGGTTAGTAAAAATGGACTTGTTCAGAACTTTTTGCACTCTAGTCTTCACAACCACAAATAATAGGGTATTATTTGTATTTTAATAGACAATTTAGGGGGCTTTGTTTTGTTTTCCCAGAAAGGAAGCATAGATAGCTGATAACTTTAGATTTTCATTGCTAAAGAACTAAAAAACTTAGTGCTTTTATAATTTTATAAAAGTAGTTCAAAATTTGGTGTCGGAGTTGTGGTACAAGCAATAAGACATCCCATATGGCCCCCAAACCAGGAGTGATTTCTGAGCACATAGCCAGGAGTAACCCCTGAGTGTCACTGGGTGTGGCCCAAAAACAAACAAAAAGTACTTCAGAATTTGAGTCTTTATTATCATTTGTCATTTAATAGCTCTATTTTAGTTAATTATTAACACAAGTTATGTGTTATGTACATCTGTTTTGTAGACAGTTTATTAAAGAAATATCAAGTATTTATTTTAAAAATATACATTTTAATAACTTTGTATCTTTTATATGAATTTTCATGCTTCTATTTTTTTAATTTTTTAGAAATAAGAAAATTCTAAATAAGAAGAAGTTGAAAAGAAAACAGAAGAGCAAATCAAAGGTGAAGACAAGAAGCAAGGTAAACCTTAACAATCTAGAGGAAATGAGGACTTTCTTATGTAGTAGTTTAAATAAAATGCAAAGATTTAAAAAGCTAGAGTATATAATTAGCAAACCATTACATTTCAGTTTGCTAAATAAGATTTTGAAAGCCACTTATTGTTTGTCTTGTACTTAGTTTTATTATTATTTTAGGTTTCTTCATTCGTAGTCTGGAAGTGCTAAAAATTATTACTTTTGTTAATATCTTATAAGTCTTATGGGGAAACAATCTTTTCTTTTCTAATGTACTTTAAACTTAGTAAGATTGGTTTCAGAGTTGAGACTTGGATTAGGTTTGTTTTATGTCCTCATTGTCATGAGTTAGGGTGAATCTTGATGAGTATTGTTTTGAGCATTCTTTTGATTGCTGGTGACCATGCAAAATAAAAATAATATTAAAATATTTGAATGAGGGCTGGAAAGATAACACATTGGTAGGGTGTTTGCCTTGCAAGCGGCCGACCCAGGACCAATGGTGGTTTTGATCCCGGCGTCCCATATGATCCTCTGTGCCTGCCAGGAGTGGTTTCTGAGCAGATCCCTGAGTGCCACCAGGTGTGGCCCATCCCCCACCCCCCAAAAAAGTATTTGAATGAGGTGGCACTGTAGAGTCCAAAAATCTACTGTGATTTTATAATAAATCATTGAAAACCCTTGGGGACCATATACAGAGCAGGAGGATTGAGTCAGGGTTCAGCTGCATGCAAGATCAACTCCAGCCTGCTATATTAATCTACTTTCATAATCTATATCTAAAATCTCAAAAATCTTAGTGCTTAAAGCAACAGTAAATCAAATTGTCATTCTGAAAGTCTGAAGTCTCAAATAGACTTACTGGACAAAAAAGTCAGGGTCCAAGTAAGGCAGCCACATAGTCTTTGTGGAGGCTCTAGTGGAGATTCCATTTACTTGCGTCATTGAGCCTCTGAAATAAACTGTATTCAGTTGAATTGTTCTCACTTTCATCATTAAAGCCAACAACAATTAGTTGACTTTCTCTATTGCATCTCTGTGGCACTTTTATTTCTTCTCTGACTATTCTGCCATATTCTTTCATTTAAAAGGACCTGTGTGATTTCACTAGGCCAACTGTGATAATCCAAAATAATCTGGTCTCGAAATCCTTAATTAAACAAATAGTTCTCTCACTTTGGAAAATTACATACTCCATATGTTCAAAGGATTAAGAGGAAGATGCTTGGGGAGGGATACTTACTATTTTATCTATGAACATCTTTTCCTGCTTGACTGTTTTGTTTTGTTTGTTTTGGGTGGAGCTGTACCCAGAGGCACTCAGGGGTTACTCTTGGCTCTGCGTTCAGAAATCGCTCCTGGCTCAGGGGACCATATGGGATGCCAGGGATTGAACCTGCGCCAGTCCTCGGTCATCTGCATGCAAGGCAACACGCAAAGTTACACAGACCTACTGCTGTTACCACTCTAGCCATGACTGTTTATTTATTGCATCATAGTTTCTATAGGACAAAATTAAATCCTGTTTGAATCTGGAAGTTTTCTCTTTCTTTCCATTTGAGCATCATGTGCTGCTCAAGAGAGTTAAACAAGGATCCGTTGACTCTGGTACATTCATCAGCTATCTGCAGTGGACCTGGAGAGTCAGTATCCAGTCAGTACTGAGACTGGCCTTTTTGTTAAATAACTAATCTGAATTTGGGGGGTTTATTTCAGACCTTTGCAACTCCTTTCAAATTTTGATAAACTCTACTTTCCAACCAGGATCAATCATTACATGGGCAGGTTTTTCCACTTCCTCTTATCCAACATGTTTATTTTAGCTCAAGTTCTTTAATAGCACTTATGATAAGGAATCATTGAGTTTTGAAAAATTTAGCCATAGTTCATCCAGAGTAATTGCCTCATTCTCTGGTAGTTTTTCTCTCCTCATCGTCCTTGATCTAAGAAACCTGAGATGTACTTTCTGTCATTTTAGATTAATTTTTGTTTTCTAGAATTTCATATTAATGTGATCAATAACATGCATACTTGTGTATGACCTCTTTCCTCATAGTGATTTGAGTGCATCCATTTTATTTTATATAAATTATATTTTATTTATTGTATTTCTCTTTTAATTTGCTGAGATTGGTTGAATGGATAGGTCCTTAATTTATAAATCATTCACATGTTAACGGAGAATTCTATTCCCAGGTTTTACTATTGCAAATAAAGCTACTCTGATGTACATATACTGTTCTTTGTGTGGATATCTGTTTTTATTTTCTTTGTGTAAATACTGCTTGATGACATTTCTTTTATGATTTTTCAGTAGTATGCTTAGGACTCAACAACACTTTGAGCCCATTTTATACTTGGATTGTTCATACTGTTCATTAGTTTTTACTGTTTAGTTTTAAGCATTATTGATTTACACATTAAATTGTTTTCTTTATAATGAGAATGGATGCTAATGAAGATTATTATAAAATCATAATTTTGTCTCATATTTCAGTCTGAAAACTTGGAAAATACAGTAATCGTACCAGATATCAAACTACATAGCAATCCTTCTGCTTTCAATATCTATTGCAATGTACGACATTGTGTCCTGGAATGGCAAAAAAAGGAAACATCACTGGCAGCTGCCTCTAAGAATTCAGTGCAGAGTGGAGAATCAGATAGTGATGAAGAAGAGGAATCCAAAGAGCCCCCTATCAAGCTTCCAAAGGTAAGTTGGTATTACTAGTTGTATGACATAGGGGTCAGCAATAACACATTTATTATATATTACTATGTATATTATATACTCACATATATGTATTACTAAATTACTTTCTTTTATGAAATTACCATTTTATAAAATAGGGCGAAGATAAAAAAAAGAGCTTTAGACAGGAGCCTAGTCAATTAGTAGATTATTGTTTCAGCAAGATTTAGTACTTCATTACTATTGAGATCATGTACAAACAAACTCTAGCCAGAAATGTCATTTGTGAAGAAACTTGAGTCATGATTGGCACTAACAAAATAAGCAATCTTAAAGAATGTTAGGATAGTAGTCTTGAGAAAAGTGTCTTGTATTTTTTACTTAGGAGATCCTTGACTTCACAGTTGTTTCTTATAAGTAGACAAACAGATGGAAATCTTAGACAGCATGTGTGAGTTTTCTACTCCAGAAAAAGAAACTTTATGGGAAATTTTTACTATATACAGCACTTAAACCATTGAAACTTTGTGTGTGCTCTACTGTAATTTTAATTACAAATAGGTCAGCTAAGATTTTTAAATAAATTTTTTAAAGATAATTCCACTAGTTTTTACCTTTCGGTCACATCTATATATATTTTTAGAAACTTTATAAATGCTAATTATAACTGCAACTAATTTTATTCTAGTTTGGAAAATGTATTTCTGAATTTAATGTTTTTTTATTACACAACTGAGAGAGCAATAAATATTTTTTGCCTGCTCTTTAGTGCCAAACGTGTGATATAAGATACTAAGCTAGTTAAGATATACTCTTTACCTATAAAGACATCATAGTTTAATTGAGAAAACAGAAACAAAAATAGTTGTACTGTTTTATAGTAAGTTGCTGTAGACGTGCTGCGTCTCAGCAATTTTCGTGGGTCATAGTACTTTCACGAGAGGAAAATGGGCACACAAGTGGACGAATATAAAATAATTGAGACCACACAAAATGAATTGTATGGGGACCCACGTCTGCATCATAGGTGGTGCTGGCGAGAGACAAACTTTACTTTTCAGCTGATGATATTTTAAGCACAACTCTGGTATACAAGGTATTTTCAGGGGAACAAAAAGAGGATCTTTAGGAGGGACAACACAATGGTACTGGACCCTAAAATATAAATATCTAAAGAACTAGCCTATGCAGGTGAAAAGAAACCCTTAGCTGAAAGGGAGGTAGTTTTACTTAGAAAGGAGGTGTTCTGGTTTTGCAAGATGCTTCTAATAGCAAGAGAAGAAAAACTGGTAGCTGGCGACTAGCTGGACTCAATCTTTGAGTTAAAAATATACTAGCCAAAGGGAAACTTAGCAGCTTTCTTTGGTACTGAAATTTCTTTTGACTGCGGAAAAACTGAGGCTGAATATCTGTAGTTTAGCAAGGGAGGCAAAGCCAAATAAATAAAAGTAAAGAGATATGGAGAGATACAGTACAAAAGAAAAGGTACTTGCCTTGCATGCGATTGAATCCAGTTTAATTCAGCACTACCAGGAGTGATCCCTGAGCACAGAGCCAGGAGTAAATCCAGACCACTACTAGGTGTGATTCAGCCATTCTTTCCTTCCAAATTAACAAAATGAAAAGAATTTATGTAATATGTGAATTAAATCAACTTTAGTAGAGGAACTATTTTTCCACTACAGTGGTCAGTACAGTTAATATTTCGATGCTTTTCACTTAGTTTTTTTTTTATATAATTTTTATTGACCAATGTGAATTACAGGTCTTTCACATTTGTACTTCAGGTACATAGTGACAGTGAATTAGGACCATTTCCACCACCAGTATTTATCTCCCTCTGCCATAGTTTCCAGCATGCCTCCCATTCCTCCACCCTTACCCCTCTGGACTGCTAGTGTAACAGGTCCCTTTTATGTATAGCTTGTAGTTTGGGTTTCTTGATTCTGTTGTTGTTGACTTTGGTTGGATATTTAGGTTTGATCATTTTTCATTTCCACTCAGTGTTCCTGAGAATGCTTGGCCCCTGGGTCTCATCCACTTTTTTTTTTTTTTTCTTCCCAGTTTCTAGGAAGACATAGAAATAGGAGGCAGAACAAAATGGTTCATGTTCTGTGGTTCTGTAAAAAAAAAAAAAAAATCGGTGGGAGCCCTGTCAGAAGCTATAAAAATAAATTAAATTAAAAGAAGAAAGAAAAAAAAGAAAGAAGAAAAAATAAATACATAAAAAATAATTATAAATAAAATAAAAAATGGGGGAACAGATTTAACTTGGTCTGTTTGCATTGCTTTGATAAATAGTTCAACAACCCTGCTAATCAAAAAGTTGGCATTTGAGACTGAGAAATGGAATTTCATTGTCTAGTGTAGCCTCGCTTTCCCCTGATGATAATCCCTTATATTAGTATGTCACTTACGCTCTCTCAATCTTTCTCTCTTTTTTTTGTTTGTTTGTTTTTGGTCACACCCAGCAGCAGTAGTGCTCAGGGGTCACTCCTGGCTTTACACTTAGGAATCACTGGTGGTGGGTTCTAGGGACCATGTGGGAGGTTGTGCATCAGCCTCAGGAAAGATAAAGGGAAGACAATGCAAGTTGCAAAGCACATGCCCTACCCACTGTGCTTTCATCGTTCCTGCTCTCATTTTTAGTTACATATTTCTGTGTTTTACTAACTTTTGATTTAGACTTTTCTTCATTTTGTTTTGTTTTTGAATCACACCTGGCAGTGCTCAGGGGTTACTCCTAGCTCTGTGCTCAGAAGTTACTCCTGGCAGGCTCGGGCGACCATATAGGATGCCAGAGATTAAACCTTGGTTGGCCATGTGTATGGCAAATACCTTATCTGCTGTACTGTAACTCTTGCACTAGACTTTTCCTGATGCTGATGAGGAAAAAGAGAGTCTTCAGTAAAACTAGTAATAATATTTTTAGATGAACATATTTTTTAAAATTTTATGATAAATCTATAATCTCTGATTGGTATTGTGATTGTACCACTGTAGAAAAGTCCTCTTAAAATATTTGTGCTCGGGGCCCGAGAGATATAGCACAGTGGTAGGGCATTTATTTGCCTTGCAAGCAGCCGAACCAGGACCAATGGTGGTTCTAATCCCAGCATCCCATATGGTCCCCCGAGCCTGCCAGGAGCTATTTCTGAGCACAGAGCCAGGAGTAACCCTGAGCAATGCCGGATGTGGCCCAAAAACAAAACAAACAAAAAATTGTGCTCAAGGGTTATGCCCGTGATGTTCAGAGGACTATGTAATGCAGAGCTTCAAACCCAGGATTCCAGCAAACAAAGTATATGTTCCATCCTTTGTGCTGTCTCCCCAGACACTCAAAATAATACTTTCTTTTTGGTGTTTAATACTTTCTTTCTGGTGTTTAGGCCTCTGTGCTCAAGGCTTACTACTGGTTCTGTGCTCAGGGATCATTCCTGGTGTTGTTTATCAGGGGGACTATATATGGTGCAAGTGATTGAACCTCCCATTGGCCATATATAAGGCAAACACCAAACACCATACTGGCTGTACTCTCTCTCTCCCTCCCCCTCTCCCTCCCCCTCTCCTTCTCCCTCTCCCTCTCCTTTTCCCTCTCCCTCTCCCTCCCCCTCTCCCTCTCCCTCCCCCTCCCCCTCTCCTTCCCCCTCCCCCTCTCCCTCTCCCTCCCCCTCTCCCTCTCCCTCTCTCCCTCTCTCTCCCTCTCTCCCTCTCTCCCTCTCTCCCTCCCTCCCTCCCATCAAACTACTTTTTAAAAAACAGTGCCATTAGCTATTTGGAATTATGTGCATGGGAAACCATAATTGTAACAGTATTGTAATAGTATTGTAAAACTAACAGTGCTTGAGGGTGGATCACACCTGCTAGTGCTCTGGGGATCAAGCTATCCTGGGGATTAAACCTTACTTAGGTCTTCTGCTTCCAGAGTTCTTTGAGTTCTGCTTCCCAGTTCTTTGAGTTAAATATCTACTTTAACCACCGCTGTAATTTTGATGATACCCACGAGTGTGGTGTCAGGGATTGTACCAGGCCTCATGCATTTCCACCATTTTTTAACCTTTTATGTGATTAGATGATTAGATCTTTTATTTTTTATTTTATTTTATTTTTTTTTTTTTTGGTTTTTCGGGCCACAACTGTTTGATGCTCAGGGGTTACTACTCCTGGCTAAGCTCTCAGAAATTTCCCGCTTGCTTGGGGGGACCATATAGGACCCTGGGGGGGGACCATATAGGACCCTGGGGGATCGAACCGCGGTTCTTCCTTGGCTAGCGCTTGCAAGGCAGACACCTACCAAGGTCCTTCCTTGGCTAGCGCTTGTACCTCTAGCACCACCTCACCGGCCCTGATTAGATCTTTTAAATCTTGACATTACAGTTCTGTTTTCTGGTTGTGTTCTCCCCAACCCTTTAAAAAATATATATAGCAGTTCATGGGTTGCCATGGGGGTAAACTTTACCAGTGTTTAACTACTACCTATGAAGTGTTACTAGTTTATGTGTTATATAAAGTATGTAATTTTTTTTCCCCCAACTGAAATAGATCATTGAAGTTGGACTCTGTGAAGTTTTTGAACTGATAAAGGAGACACGGTTTTCTCATCCATCCCTGTGCCTCAGGAGTCTCCAAGCCTTGCTTAATGTGCTTCAAGGCCAGCAGCCAGAAGGTCTCCAATCAGAGCCTCCGGAAGTCCTAGGTAAGAGCTCAGGCATATTGCATAGCTTCTGATTGGATAGCCTCTGATTCTTGTACAATTATGGTTCTCAAACATGGGCGAAATAAACTTTTTTTTTTTTTTTGCTATGTTTCCTTGGAGTTTTTGGTTTAAGAATTAGAGTTTATGCTTAAACATTTCTTGACTATTGAGGTGATATGGGGGAAAACAAACCATAAATACTGAGAACTCAGAAATGATTTAAAGCCTTGCAGTTATTAAAGTAAATAGTTTTAGTAACCTTTACGCAAGTTTGTTAACATTGACTTTTATCTCTTAACGTCACAGATTACTATGGTGAGTTTATAAAGTATTCAGTGGTAGTTTAATACTGGGGGAGGAATGGAAGGAAACTGGGCAAAGGAAAGAAGGGTAGGAGTGAGGAAAGAAAATAGTAAATAGTGGCTGGAACAATAACATAGCAGGAAGGGCATTTGTTTTGCAGGTGGCTGATCTGGATTCAATCCCCAGCATGGTCCTGTGAGCCTGCCAGGGATAATTTCTGAGTGCAGAGACAGGAATAACCCCTGAGCACTGCTTTTTGTGGCCCAAAACTAAAATTTGAAAAGAGAGAAATAAAAAAAAAAAAAGAAATTGGCAGACAGTTTAACAGTTTTAAGTAACAAACAGTTTAACAGTTTTAAGTAACAAACTAGATTTTTGACTTAAACATATTTTTTGGAAATAAGGGGTCTAAAGTGAACAATAGGAATTACTTTATACATATCTGTAGAAGTACAATTAAGAATAGGGTGTGGGGCTAGAGTGATGCAGTTGGACATTTGCTTTGCATGCTGCCAACTCGGTCAGACCCGAATTTGATCCTGGCATCCCATATGGTCCCCCGAGCCTGCCAGGAATGAATTCTGAGCACAGAGCCAGGAGTAAAACCCTGAGTGCTGCCGGTATGATCCCCCCTCTCTCCCCAAAAGGGTGTGGTTTGAGAAAACAATAATGAGAGGCTTCTTTTTTTAGAAAATATTAGAAAATAAAATTAGAAGATTTTTTTAATGAGGATGAGATATAGAAGATAAAGAGTATGTAAAGGTATAGATAAAGGAATTAACAAACTGTGGGTGACATTTTAGTTTTTAGAGAGCTGTGGAACATGAATTTTCATTCTCTGTCCTTGCCCTTTTCTTTTCTTCGTCTTTCTCAACTTTTCTCTCTACTTTCTGACTCTCTCCTGGCCTTTGAGTGTTCATTATTTTTTTACAGGATTTTCTAATTCTCCTTTTCTTCTGTGGAAGAAACTCAGAAGTCTGTTGACTTAATCTTGTGCAGGAACTTTTGTATAGAAATAATTTCTGTGGAAGAAGGCAGATGTTTGTCTCTGGACTCATTTATTTGTTATAAAACAAATTAATTTGGGAACCTGGGAGGTAGCTCAAGTGTTTGGTCCCTGGTACCACAGGGTCCCTAAGCATTGCAGGATGTGTTGACCCCTTGGCACCAGTCTGCAGGATTGAGCATTGCCAATCCAACCATCAGCCCAACCATTCCCATTAAACAAAGGAATAACTTCCTCTCTAAGTATAAACTGCTATTATGTAGCAGAAAACCAATTTTATAGTAAAAAAATGTAAAACATATTTTATGTACTTTTGTTTTATAAGTAATTTCCTAGATACTTAACATTTAAAAATAAAACGAATAATAGGGGCCGGAGAGATAGCATAAAGGTAAGGCATTTTCCTTGCATGCAGAAGGACGGTAGTTCGAATCCTGGTATCCCATATGGTCCCCCGAGCCTGCCAGGAGCGATTCCTGAGCTTAGAGCCAGGAGTAACCCCTGAGCGCTGCCAGGTGTGAACCAAAAACCAAAACCAAAAACAAACAAACTCAATAATAGATTTAATTGAATTTTTACATATCTTTTATTGTTTTTTTTAACCTTTAAGTGTCTAGGAAATTATTTGTAAAATAAAAGTACATGTTATAAGCATATATATATATATATATATAAAACATGTATATATAGAGAGAAAGAGAGAGACATATATATTTATAGAGACATTCTAACTTAGGGGGTGGTGAAAAGGTATAGCTAAAAAAGAAATTAATACAGCTGAGTGTTTCTAATTGCTTTACATGTATTTTTAAGTCAAGGTATAAGTAAACACTTAACTATTCTGTATGTTGAGTGAATATAATTGAGTTCTATTTTATCCACAGAATCTCTCTTCCAGCTCCTTTTGGAAATCACTGTTCGTAGTACTGGAATGAATGACAGCACAGGGCAATCTCTGACAGCACTTTCCTGTGCTTGCCTCTTTAGTCTGGTGGCTTCTTGGGGAGAAACAGGCAGGACTCTTCAGGCCATCTCTGCTATCCTCACCAACAATGGCAGCCATGCTTGCCAAACTATTCAGGTATTTTATATTTATAGCAGCTTGGAAATGTTTAAGATAAGAAATTCCAATTTAATTTTGATTTCTGTTTATTAGAATTTCCTGCAATAAATAGTTTTCTTACTTAGTCTAATGATTTGCTCTATAGCTATATAAGTATTCTTGAATATTTGAGTTAAGCAGCATGTGTTTTTAACTTGGAAGTATTAAAAGTAAGATAATTTAGTTACCCTAGCACTGGGAAAGGGACAAAGGAGGGAGATATGGGTCACATGCTGGGAAAAGGGGGGCAGGGAAGACAACCCTGGTGGTGGGAATGACCCTGATTCATTGTCACTGTGTACCCTCAATATTACTGTGAAATATTTGTTATTCACTTTTTGGTCACAGTAAAATTATAAAAAAAAAAAACCCAAAACAGAGAAGAGGTAGTAGAAATGTTAGAAATCCAAGTTTAAAATTATGTGAGAAAACTCAGAAAAGCTAATAATTCACACCAAAACCCAGGTCAATGAGTTAATGAGCTTATTAATTACAGGCTTTATTCCAAAATTAGCATAGTAGTGCTTTAAGAAACAATCTGACAGCTTTTATTTATTTTTTTTGGGTTTTGGGGGTATCATATTTTACAATAGTATTTATTATTCTATAGTTTCAGAATAGTACACCAATTTTTCCACCAGTGTTTCAAGATTCCATAATTTTGAGCTTTAAGTAAAGTAAAAAAATAAATTTTCTATAAAGGTAACCTGACTGGCTGCAATTCAAGATTCTTTTTTTTTTTTTTTTTGGTTTTTGGGCCACACCCGTTTGACGCTCAGGGGTTACTCCTGGCTATGTGCTCAGAAATCGCCCCTGGCTTGGGTGGACCATATGGGACGCCGGGGGATCGAACCGCGGTCCTTCCTTGGCTAGCGCTTGCAAGGCAGCAGACACCTTACCTCCAGCGCCACCTACCCGGCCCCGCAATTCAAGATTCTTAAGTACCTATGAGGTCATGTGGTAGAACAAGAGCAATGCAAAAGTTAGAGAAATAACTACACTGACAGTTATCAAGATTAATGTCAGTGAGTGAGAGAAGTAGAATGCCTGTCTCGAATACAGGGAAGGAGATAGGGGACATGGGTGATGGGACTGTTGCACTGGTGAAGG
>NC_064855.1:94010359-94055359 GCF_024139225.1 Suncus etruscus | reverse complement strand
TGAAGTACTGTAATAACACTGGTGCTAATGTTTTTTTTTTAATAGAATGTTGGGGTCTCTGAGGGTAGATACCAAGAAATGTATTTGTTGGGCCATCTGGAAGTTCAGTTTTAGTTTTTTGTTAAAAATTTTGCATATTTTTGTGCATATTCTTTCCCAAAAAGGCTGGATTGTCAGCATTCAGAGCAATAGTGAATGAGATTTCTTTTTTCCCTCTATCTCTGCCAACACTGGTTGTTTTTGTTTTTTGAGATGTGTGCCATTCTCACTGGTATGAAGTGATATTTTATACTAATTTGCATTTCCCTTGGGATCAGTGATGCAGAATATCTTTTTAATATGCCTTTAGGTAATCTGTATATTTTCTTTGATGAAATTTCTGTGATTTCTTCCCCTTTGTTATATTTTAAAATATCTTTTCAAGCTCTATCAGTACTTTATATGTCTTGAATATATACATTGAATATTATCAAGTGATTGATTGGTAAACATTTTTTCCCAATTCTTGGGGTGTCTTTTTAATCTGGTCATTGTTTCTCTATGGTGTGGAAGATTTTTAATATAGTCTCATTTATTTTCTTTGCTTGCATTTGCTTAGCCAAATGGCACTTAGTCACTGAAAATCTCTATAGTTTTAATGTCAAAATAATCTATCTGTATTTTCCTAAATATAATTTATTAATTTGGGTCTGATATAAGGTCTTAAATCCATTTAGATTAAGCTCTTGTGATGATACTAGTGAAGTTTCTGAATTCATTTTTTTTTGCATATGACCAAGCAGTTTTCATAAACTATTTTTTGAAGAGGCTTTTCTTTTTTATGTTAACTATAATAGCCTTTAACATCATCATTATTATTATTATTATTATTATTATTATTATTATTATTGGTTTTTTTTGGGTCACACCCAGCATTGCTCAGGGATTTCTCCTGGCTCTATGCTCAGAAATCACTCCTGGCAGGCTCGGGGGATCATATGAGATGCCGGGATTCAAACCACCGTCCTTGTGCATGCAAGACAAATGTGCTACCTCTATGCTATCTCTCCGGCCCCTATCATTATTATTTTTAATTTAAACAGCATGGTTATGATGCTGGTCATATTACAGGTTTTTTTTTTTTCACAGATAAAGTTGTTCATGATTGCATTACAGGCATACAATGTACAACAACCTTCACCAGTGTGCATTTCTGCCACCAGTGTCAACAGTTTCCCTCCCATCCAGCCCCCTCACCTGCCTCTGAGACAGGCATTTTACTTCGCTTTCTTTTTCTCTTTCTCTCTCTTTTCTTGCTCCACTGCATTTGACCCTTTATTGAAGATTAACTGTTCATATACTTGAATATATGTCTTTGGACTCAATTCTCTTCCATTGGTTTGAGAGTCTTTATTTCCATACCATCTGTATTGATTACTTCAGTTTTTTTTTTTTTTTTTTTTTTTTTTTTTTTTTTTTTTGGTTTTTGGGCCACACCCTGTGACGCTCAGGGGTTACTCCTGGCTATGCGCTCAGAACTTGCTCCTGGCTTCTTGGGGGACCATATGGGACACCGGGGGATCGAACCGCGGTCCGTCCTAGGCTAGCGCAGGCAAGGCAGGCACCTTACCTCCAGCGCCACCGCCCGGCCCTGATTACTTCAGTTTTATAGAATAGTTTAAAATTGGGGAAATAATAGGCCCCAATTTATTTATTTATTCATTTACTTATTCATTCATTTATTTATTTATTTACTTAGGTTTGGGGACCACACCTGGCAGTGCTTTATTTATTTATTCATTTATTTATTTATTTATTTAGGTTTTGGGACCACACCTGGCAGTGCTTAGGGATTGGCATTCAAAAATCACTCCTGGCAGGCTCAAGGAACCATATGGGATGCTAAGGATCAAACCTGGATAGGCTACATGCAAGGCAAATTCTCTACCCGCTGTGCTACTACTCTGAGCCTTCCAATTTTCTTATTTCCTAGAACTACTTTAAATTTTCAGGGGAGGTGGGTTATTTTAATGTTTCAATGTATAAATTTAATGTTTGATTTATATCATAGGTATTTTTTATAGGAACTGCATTGAATCTGTATATTTTTTTGGGGCAAGAAGATCATTATTTGGCAACATTAATTCTACTGATCCAGTTAATGCTGATAATGTGTTTTCATTTTCACTTCTCCTCTTTATGTCTTTTATTTTATCTTGTTTTTTTTTTTTTTTTTGGGTCACATCCAGCAATGCTGAAGGGTTATTCTGACTCTGTGCTTAGAAATCACTGCAGACAGGCTCAGGAGACCATATGAGATGCCAGGAATTAAACCTGGGTCTGTCCCAGGTCGGTGGCATGCAAGTCAAAAGCCCTATCTCTGTGCTATCGCTCCAGCTCCACTCCATGTCTTTTAAACATCTTTCACCTATTTTGATAAACTGATTCCCAAGTACCACCTTCTTCTTCTTCTTCTTCTTCTTCTTCTTCTTCTTCTTCTTCTTCTTCTTCTTCTTCTTCTTCTTCTTCTTCTTCTTCTTCTTCTTCTTCTTCTTCTTCTTCTTCTTCTTCTTCTTCTTCCTCTTCCTCCTCTTCTTCTTCTTCTTCCTCTTCTTCTTCTTCTTTTGATTTTTGGATCACAACTGGCTGTGATTAGGGGTTACTCTTGGCTCTGTGCTCAGAAGTCACTCCTGACAGGCTTGAGGGACTATATGGGATGTCAGGATTCGAACCAGGATTTGTCCTGTGTTGGCTGTGTGCAAGGAAAATGCCTTACTGCTGTACTATCTCTCCAGCTCCTTAAGTACCTTATTTTATAATACACAATTGTGAATGGAATTTAAAAAAAATTCTCTCTTCTAATCATTATTTGTATATAGAAAATCGATGGAGTTCTCTACATTGTTTTTTACTCTGTCATTGTATTATGCAAGTTTATTACAATTCTAGGGGCTTTGTTTCACCTAGATCTTTATGTTTTTGTTTAGTTTTTAGGCTACACCCAGAGGTGCTCAGGGGTTACTCCTGGTTATGTGCTCAGAAATCTCTCCTGACAAGCTTGAGGGGCCATATTGAATGCTGGGGATCGAACCCAGGTCTATTCTGGATCAACTGCATGTAAGACAAATGTCCTACCTGCTGTTCTATTGTAAGGGTCCTCTGTTGATGCACTTTTAAGTTGTTTTCAAATTTTGGCCATGTGAATAGACTGCTATGAAGACATTGGCCCTTACAAAGAAAATGTAGCCTAACTCCATAGGAGTTGGTCTTGAAAGATAACCATGTAGAATAGTGACTAGGTATCCAAGAAGTATTTCAAATGATAAAAGGTGCAGATTGGTTGGACACTGGGAATGGAAGTTCTTAGAAAACTTTAAGAGCAAATAGCCATTTGATTGTTGTAAGGTAATTCAACTGAAAAGTCTGAAGAAGAGGAGGCCTGATTCTTAAAACCATAAAATCAATTTTCTCCCTCAAATCCTCTCTAGTTCAAGGGTACTTAGGAATATTACTCAGTGGTGTAGAACATGCTTCACTTATATAAGGTCCTTGGTGGGTTGCGTGAGAGCATATACATGTTCTCTCTGTATCTCTGTCTGCCTGTTCATCTGTCTGTCTGTCTGTCTCTTTCTCTCTACCATCTCCATTCTTAGAACACAGACAAGCTTCCTGTTTCTAAGACAAAAAGCAAAAGTAAGCCTTTGGCCATAGAGCTTTTCCATTTACTCCATATTGGTATGGTGGCTTTATTCTGGCAAAAATTAAGAAGTGGGTCACAGTGGTATTATAGGAGTTAAGGGTCATACCTTGCATGCAGCCAATTCTGGTTTTACATACAGGGTATACTTCCTTGAACAATGGTAGTTGTGACCCTGAACACAGTGAAGAGTAAGTTCTATACTTTGAACCAGAAGTAAACCTTAAGCACAGCAAGATAGAGCTCCCAAATCCAAACAAACAAACAAACAAACAAATCACAAAGGGCATTGAACGAAGACTTGAGATCTGAAGCAGTTACATTTTCCCACTTCCTTCTTCCCTTAATTCTTTTCTTCTGAACCAAGTGGTCACTCGTTACCTCTAAGCCTGGGTGTTGTCCAACAGAAAATTTCCTGAGAAAATTCCAAACACTTTAGAAAACTACATTTGTATCTCCCTCTTCTGAAAACTTCATGGTCTGGCTAGCCTGGTACTGAAGCATTACAAAGAGACACTGAAAGGAAACATCATTAAAACAAACATTTTGTATTTCTTTCAGTAATAAGAAACAATGTGCATATAAGTCTATCTCTGTGTGCATATGTATATGTATACATGCCTGTACTTACTTACATATTATGTAGAGGAGGTAGTTTAGGGATGACGTGGTTGAGAGTCAATATAATGACTCTGAGCCTGTGAAAGTTACTATAAACTTCTCGTGTTTAATTCATTTTTCTATTTTCCTTTCCTACTATATTTTTGTTCATCCTGGTTTAACCTTATTTTAGACTTATTTTTTTCATCTCATCATTTTATCTATCTATGTATTTATTATTTATTTTGGTTTTGAGACCACATCAGACAGCTCTCAGGAGTTACTTCTTGCTCTGTGCTCAGAAATTACTTCTGGTAGGCTCAGAGGACTATATGGGATGCCAGGGCTCAAACCTGCAACTGCCATTTGCAAGGCAAATGCCCTACCTGCTGTGCTATTGCTCTGGCCCCCCAAGTTATTTGATTTTTAATTGTTTTCCTATTCTGTCCAAAATTTGATGGTCTGAGACATAATCAGTTTTATACATTCATGAATTTAATTCTTATTATTTAGCACATTGGAGCAGCATAAGTATGTGCTAACAGGACTGGGACACATGGGTAAATTCTCCAAGTTAAATGAACAGAATATACATAAAATGATCGAGTTCTCTATAGAGGACTCAGGCTACGAAAGAGGTAAAACAACATAGCAGATATCTAAGCATAATGACATGTGCTTAGGACCATGAAGTTGCCTCAGGAAGACACAGTGTACCACAATTAAGTGCCATCCTACCAGATACAAGAACTCACATTTAACCTCCTCTACTAAAATTTAAACTCTACTTTAAAAGATAACTAAAAAACAATGAGCTATCATATGTTTGGTTGTTGTAAGAACAGGAAGAGGATTATTATAAAGTTCTAAAAGGGGAACAAAGAAAAAGAAGTGACCAGAGAAAACTTTGCATGTCCTGTAAAGAGTTTACAGCTCCTGAAGACCAAACATTGTACTGGATTAGGGAATTTCCAATGTTTTGCTAAATTTCCCTCAAATTCCTGCCACGACTTCATTCCATTTCTGCACTCAACAAATAGCACGGTGTTAGTCATCTGAGTTTTTAATCACATTGTCATATGGAAGGACCCTATAGAATGAGAGAGTATCTGACTTTGCTGTGCCAAGAATTATATAAAGAGAACAGTGATATTCTGATATACTTGGTCTGTGCCTCAGCCTATTAGAAGGGCTGAGACAGACACTAGTGGTCTATCTAGGTAACTAGGTAACTCTCTGAACTCAGCTCTCAGGAATCAATCAGATACGATTATTTGGGCCAATTTCTGAACTCTGAACTTTAAACCCATATTGGGTTATGTAATTGAGTATGTGAATGTGAAAAATGGATCAAGAATGAAAAGTTTTTGAACAGGAAAAATCAATTATTGGTGAAAACCAACCACATAATGTATCTATAACATTTCTTTTATTGCTTTTCTCTTTTGGGCCACACCTAGTGGGCTCAGGAGTTACTCCCCATTCTGTGCTCAGGAGTCATTCCTGGCAGAGCTCAAAGGACTATATGGGGTGCTGGAGATCATACTTGGGTTCTATAACTCCGCTCCAAATCTGAAGTATTTCTGCAGTGTTCACCATACTGCATTTCTGGGTGGAAAGAGGTTTTTATTTTATTTATTTATTAAGTTTTTGGGCCAAACCCGGCGGCACTCAGGGGCTACTCCTGGCTCTGTACTCAGAAATCTCTCCTGGCAGGCTTTGGGGGACCATATGGGATGCCGGGAATCAAACCCAGGTCTATCGTGGGTTGGCGGCATGCAAGGCAAACCCCCTATGGCTGTCCTATCACTCTGGCCCTGAGGTTTTGAGTGGAAAGTTTAGGAAGCCTTTGAATGACATCATAGAGGCATTTCCCCAGAAAGACTCTGTTGGAGTCACCAACTGGTGTTCCTCTCAAAATTCCCTGGAGACAAATGATCACACACTCAACTTTGATCTGTTCTCCAGCTGTGCCAGAGAACTAAAACTACTCCCCAACCATTTGGGAAGTTCTGGAAGCAGAAAATCTGCAGAATCTTCCAGAAAGAACCCTGGTGCTTTGTTTGTATATGGAGGTAGACTGTCACTCCCAGTATTGAAATACAGTTTCTCAGCTGTTTAAAAACCAGGATACTATAGAAAGGTGGAAATATCTGGGAAGCACCTAAGATCCATACTGATTTAACACTCAAACATTTAAGGAAGTGCCTTGATTACACTCAAGTCAGGCCATTTATTTGTCTTTGATAGATGCAGCAGTTCTAATATCCCAGGTAAATAAGAAAACGCATATATATCTTTAAAATAAATTATATATATTTATTTTTTGATGTCATTGTGATTAATAAAGTTATTCGTAGTTGGGTTTTAAACATTCAATGTTTCACCACCAGTGTCAGCTTTCCTCCATCAATGTTCTCAGAATCTATTCCATGCCACCACTTCCCCTCCATCAGCTATCTTACCAGGCCCATTTTTAATTTCGGTTGTTAAGGCTTGGGTCTCACGATTTCATTTTTGTTGACTCTGAATTTGGATATTTAGTTCTGTCTTGTCCTTTGTTTGTTTTTGCTTGTTTCTGTTTTTGTGTCATACCTGCTGGTGCTCAGGGATTACTCTGGACTCTGGACTCAGGAATCACTCCTGGTGGTCCCATATGGTAGGACCATATGGGATGTGTGGGACTGAACTCAGCTCAGCTGCATGCAAAGCAAGTGCCTTAACCACAGTACTGTTGCTCTGGCCCCAAGTTAATGCCCTTTCTAACCCCAGCAATGCACGTGATACCCCTTGGTCCCTGGCCCCTGTTACTTCACATTTCTCTTTCTCATCTGTTGAATCAAATAATTAAAGATGGTGGTGGATGGCGATGGATGGTGAAGGATGGAGGCCTTTGTCCTTAGGCCCCGGCCACGTGGTTTCATTCCCCATCTACCAGCGGGTCTGGGGTTCAGGAAAGCAACGGGTATTGAACTCACTCACAGGCAGGCATCAGGAAACATCAACTTTATTCATACCCTATCCACCACATGTGTGGCCTCTATCCTAACCTTTCAAGCATTCAGCCATTCTTAGCTAGCCCTGCCTCTTAACTCCTTTCAGCCATTCTCCTTTGACCTCCATGCTGGTCAAAGACCAAAAGAGGCAAAGACCCAAAAGCCAGAGAGCCCAGCAGGGCAGAACACCCTCATCCCCTGGCTCAAAGGCTTATCTACCTTTTCCAAGACCCTTCCCAGGAATGGGCGGGGTCTTGCAGGTAAGGTCACACATAATATCTAGTTCCCAAGACCCCTCCCAGAAATGGGTGGGTCTCAGATAGCTACACCTAAATACAGGGTGGAGTTACACTCATCCTCCACTCAATTTCTTTCTTTGTCCTCATTATGCTCTGAGGCCAAAAAACCACATATTTATTTATTTATTTATTTATTTATTTATTTATTTATTTATTTATTTATTGGTTTGGGAGCCACAACTGGCAGTGCTCAGGGGTTACTCCTGGCTCTTCACTCAGAAATCGCTCCTGGCAGGCACAGGGGAACCATATGGGATGCCAGGATTCAAACCACCATCTGTTCTGGGTCGGCTGCATGCAAGGCAAACGCCCTACCCCTGTGGTCCCCAAAACACATATTAAATCTGATATTTTCTTTATATTTTTTGTCACATCCAGTGTCGTTCAGGGCTCCTGGCTATGCGCTCAGAAATTGCTCCTGGCTTGAGGGACCATATGGGACACCAAGGGATCAAACCATGGTCTGTCCTAGGCTAGCTTGGGCAAGGCAGATACTTTATCACTTTGTGCCACCCCTCCAGCTCCAAATCTGATATTTTTCACCGAAATAAAAAACCATTCTAAGTTTGAGGAAATGCTGATGAAGAGATCACAGCTGATCATAAGATATTTGGTTAGATGGACTTTTTTTTTTATATCAACAGTTGCTGTGGTGTCCCTCTGGCACTTCAGGAAGTCCCAAAAATGGCTGGGATGTCATGACTGTGAAGCAGGGTTTTCCACAGATGAAAAGGGAAGGAGTTCTTTTTGTTATGACTGACGTAAACCTCTACAGTCATCTCTCCTGAATCAAATTTTCTTCCATACTTTACTCCTCTTAATCATTATTACCATTGCCCAAAACGGAATATATGCTAGATTTCTGGAAAGTTTCTTGGTAGTCACAGTTTCTGTGAGACCACATAAATGTATCTTAACTCAAATAAGATATTTTTGTATGGTTGAAAAGTTTATTTTTCCAGAGTTTAAAGTTCAGAGGTGTCTGGAAGAAGTTAGATCTCAGCAACTTCTGGTTTCTCTTCCTCCCCACTACACCCTAATACAGTTTTATTTTAAACACAAAATTGAGTGCAGTTTTGTGGTTTCTGATACTATTAATGGTGGTTTCCTGTGTACATAGTTCCAACACTATGACCATTATTAATGAGCCCACCTTCCTTCCACAAGGACCCCAGTTCTCCTTTCTTTCCCCCCACAGACTCAGATAGGTAAATCATTTCTTCCCTGTGTGTTGCCTTTGGACCTTTGTTGCTATCCTTTGTATATCTTTCAGTTCACATATGAGAGAAATTATTCTTTAAACCATTCCTTCTACTTACTACTCAGCATGATATCCTCTAGGTTCATCCATATCACAGCAGACTATATTTTTTTGAGCTGCATATTATTGTATTGTGTGCATAAATACCACATTTTTTTGTTTACCAGACTTCTATTTATTGGTACGTTTACAGAAAAGGCAATACTATGCATAACATTAGGAGCATAGAAATGAGGAAGTGATTGACTCACAATAAAAAAATACTTAATGTTTCATTTCTTTTTGGGTGGGGCACACCCATTTGATGCTGAGGGATTACTCCTGGCTAAGTGCTCAGAAATCGCCCCTGGCTTGGGGGGACCATATGGGACGCCGGGGGATCGAACAGCTGTCTTTCCTTGGCTAGTGCTTGCAAAGCAGACACCTTACCTCTAGCGCCACCTCGCAGGCCCCATCTTTATGTTGAATTCCTAATGGGATAAAATTATTTTCAATAAAATTTTTATATAATTTGTGACAAATATATGGATATAAAAAGTACTTGGATTAAATTCTAAAATAAATACAACAAATTTTGTTTTTGCTTGAAACAGAAAAATCTCCAGATAACAAATTTTGGGGTGTGTATGAAGGTTCAAGTGTCAATTTGTGTTGCATTTTTATATACTCTACAGAGTGCTTTAGTTATCTTCTGGGATTATTACATTCATTTTCATTAAACAGTTCAGGTAATTATAAAATATTTTAAAGGGTATTAAACAAAGAATCTTTATCTAAGTTCATTACAGCTTTTACTCTGGTGAATGTCTAGGAGGCATCTTTTAAAATCCAAATAATATTTTGAGAATTTTCCATATTGAACACCACAACTTTTTGATTCACTCATCTGTACTGCATTTGGGTTGTTTCCATATTTTGGCTATTGTACTGAGTGTGATGTGCACTTTTCATTTTTTTTGTGCTAATTTCCAACTTTTATTACCAGGGAGTCAATACATTTAATCTAAAACCAAAACATATAGTTTTTTAAAAAGCATGACCATAACCTCTTAATATTTTATAAGCATCTTTCTTATTTATAAAAAATGCTTTTAGAAAAAATATAACTCTTCTAAAACAATATTTATCTGAAGTTAATACTTCAATTTACCCTCAATTTTTAATTATTCTGTTAAAGCTTAGGGAAGTTTACTTAATATCTCCTTATTTAAAAAGCATGCATAATAGCATTTTTCTTATTAATATTTCTTTTTATAGTACACATCTGCACAAGCAGACCTCTAGAATGACTCAACGAATATAGAGTTTTGAAGGGTAATAGTACTCGAATGCTTTGCTGATTTTATAGTATCAAAGTTTGTGATTTTATTTAATTGGGGAGAACCCCAAGCAGTGTACAGGATGCCACAGATTTCCTCCTGGTAATTCTGGGACAATTAGGCTAAATTTTTCATGCAAAGCCCTGAGGATATGGGACTGCTTAGTTTTGAGGTGGCAGGGATTATCTAGGACACCCAGGCACAGAGGACAGACTCACTTGTAACTCAGAGAAGGCTTCCTGAAAGAGGAAGTTTCACGAATAAAGTCTGGTAGTGCCTGAAACCTGGAGAGATAGGGATGGAACCCAGGGCCTCACACCTACCAAATATATGTATGTTCAACTCTAAGTTTTAGGGAAAGCTGAGGTTGAAGTACTGACTTGGGTCAACTGTTGAGCATCTGGGCAGCAACTAACTCCCACCCTCCTTCTGAGGGGTATAAAGACCCTCTTTACCATGAGGAAAACCATCGCTGACTATAGAAGACTGAATATGACAACAATGAGTGGGCAGAACTTATCTTGAGACCAATAAGAAAGACCCTAGCCTAGGCATTGGCCTATGATCTGTACAACAATCAAGATCTCAATTTTCAGAGGTCTGACTGAGGCAGCTGCAACTGATCAGAACTTCTGGAAATATAATGACTCTATCCTAGGCTTTGTCCTAGAATCAGTGCAAACACCAAGACCACCAACTACAGGATTGATTAAAACAACAGTGTTGGAATAGAACTTCTAGAACCATAAAGAAAGATTCCATCCTAGGCTCCATCCTATGACCTGTTACAGAGGTTACGGAGGCCTGATTTTTATCATCTACGACTGAGCAGAAAGTTTTCAGACACCACAAAAAGACCTAAAGGAGAGTAAAAGAGCATGCACGGAGCCTGTAGTTATTTCCATGACAATATGCTTCAAGGGCGGAGAAACCCTGTATCTCGTAGGCCAAGGAATTCCCTTTTTTTAATTAATATATTTATTTAAACACCTTGATTACATATATGATTGTAGTTGGGTTTCAGTCATGTAAAGAACACCCCCCTTCACCAGTGCAACATTCCCATCACCAGTGTCCCAAGTCTCCCTCCTCTCCACCCCTCCCCCATCTGTACTCTAGACAGGCTTTCTTTCTACTTCCCTCATTCATTCACATTGTTATGATAGTTCTCAATGTAGTTATTTCTCTAACTGCACTCATCTCTCTTTGTGGTGAGCTACATGCTGTGATCTGAACCTTCCAGCCCTCCTCTCTTTTGAGTCTGAGAATTAATTTAAAAACTGTATTTTATTTTTTTTAAACCCATAGATGAGTGAAACTATTCTGTGTCTATCTCTTTCCCTCTGACTTAATTTCACTCAGCATAATAGATTCCTTGTACATCCACTTATAGAAAAATTTCATGACTTTATCTCTCCTGATGGCTGCATAAAATTCCATTGTGTATATGTACCTCAGTTTTTTTAGCCATTTATCTGTTGAAGGGCATCTTGGTTGTTTCCAGAGTTTGGCTATTTTAAACAGCGCTGCAATGAATATAGGTGTGAGGAAGGAATTTTTGTATTGTATTTTTGTGTTCCTAGGGTATATCTCTAGGAGTTGTATAGCTGTATGAATGAGAATTCAATTTCCATCTTTTGGAGGACTCTCCATATCGCTTTCCATAAAGGTTGGACTAGATGGCATTCCCTCCAGCAGTGAATAAGAATTCCTTTCTCTTCCCACCTTTCTCTCACATCCCCAACAGCACTGCTTGTTCTCATTCTTTGTGATGTGTGCCTATCTCTGTGGTGTGGGATGGTACCTCATGGTTGTTTTGATTTACATCTCCCTGATGATTAGTTATGTGGAGCATTTTTTTCATGTGCCATTTGGCCATTTGTACTTCTTCTTTGGCAAAGTGTCTGTTCATTTCTTCTTCCCATTTTTTCAATGGGATTAGATTTTTTTTTCTTGTAAAGTTCTGTCAGTGCCTTGTATATTATGGATATTAGCCCCTTATCTGATGTGTATTGAGTGAATAGTTTCTCCCACTCAGTGGGTGGCTTCTGTATCCTGGACACTATTTCCTTGGAGGTGCAGAAGCTTCTCAGCTTAATATAGTCCCATCTGTTTATCTCTGCTTCCACTTGTTTGGAGAGTCTTGTTTCCTCCTTACAGATGCCGTTAGTCTCAATGTCATGGAGTGTTTTATGTACGTGTTGTTCTATATACCTTATGGTTTCAGGTCTGATGTCAAGGTCTTTAATCCATTTGGATTTTACTTTGTACATAGTGTTAGCTGGGGGTCTGAGTACACTTTCTTTCAAGTGGCTAACCACCAATTGTTGAAGAGGCTTTCCTTGCTCCATTTAGGATTTCTTGCTCCTTTATCAAAAGGAAATTCCCTTTCTAATCTCCCCAATATTTACTGTGCCTATGCAAAAGAGGGGAAAAAAGGAAAGCACAATTTTTTCTTTTTCTTTTTTTCCTTTTTATTTCAGGCTCCTGATTATTACTTGGTTGCTGTCTGTTTTGTGGTGGTGCTTTTTTTCTTTTTTAAGTTTTTTTTCTTTTTTATCTTTATTTAAACACCGTGATTACAAACATGATTATAGTTGTATGATTACAGTCATGTAAAGAACACCTTCACCAGTGCAACATTCCCACCACCAATTTCCCAGATCTCCCTCCTCCCCACCCTCCTACACCTGTACTCGAGACAGGCTTTCTACTTCTCTCATTCATTCACATTGTTATGATAGTTTTCAGTGTAGTCATCTCTCCAACTGCACTTATCCTCTATGTGATGAGCTTCATGTCCTGAGCTGCACCTACCAGCCCTCATCTCTCTTGTCTCTGAGATACTGTTAAAAATGTCTTTCATTTTTCTTAGAGCCCATAGATGAGTGAAAACTTTCTGCGTCTTTCTCTCTCCCTCTGACTTACTTCACTCAGCATAATAGATTCCATGTACATCCATGTATAGGAAAATTTTATGACTTCATCTCTCCTGATGGCTGCATAGTATTCCACTGTGTTTTTGTGATGTTTTCTTCCTTTTCCCCTTTCTTCTCTTAAATTGATATTTATAACCCTCGAGATGAAACCCTCCTGGATTTTGTTTGTTTTTTGCTTTTTTGTTTTGTTGTTGTTTTGTTTCGTTTGTTTTTTCTTTTTCTTTCCTTTCAAACAGAACCACATAACTTGAATCATCTTGTTCTGCTTCATATATTGAGGGAAAAAATGAATGGTACCAAGACCAAACAGTTGTATGAACATTGAGTAGAAATTAAAGAAAAAGCAGTCTTAAACACCAAATATAAAGCCAATGACAACAAATTGATATCCATTCTACAACAAGCTAGACACAAAGGGGACCAGTTATACTAGTAGCCCGGGGGCGGGGGGGGGGAAGAATGGGGATATGGGATGCATGCTGGGAAGAGGGTTGGAGAAAGGACAACACAGGTGGTGGCAATGCCCTGGGTTCATTGCTGCTATGTACCTAATATATTACTGTGAAAGATTTGTAATCCACTTTGGTCACAATAAAAATTATTAATTGGGGCCGGAGAGATAGCACAGTGGTAAGGCATTTGCCTTGCATGAAGAAGGATGGTGGTTCAAATCTCGGCATCCCATATGGTCCCCTGAGCCTGCCCAGGGGTGGGGTGGGCAATTTCTGAGTGTAGAGCCAGGAGTAACCCCTGAGCACTGCCAGTGTGACCCAAAAACAAAACAAAACAAAAACCTATTAATTAAAAAAAAAAAAAAGAAATTACTCCTGGCAGGCTCAGGGGACCATATGAGATGCCTAGGTTCAAACCCAGGCCCATTCCTGGTGGCAGTGTGCAAGGCAAACTCCCTACCACTACTCCCTACCACTGTGCTATCACTCCAGCTCTTCTTCCTGATACACTTTGACTATATAGATCTCATGGACTGATTTGGCTAGTTCTATCCTGCTATTTTCCTGGGACCCATATATCTCTCTAGATACTGGTTTTTGTCTCCTTATATTTATGACTTTTGTCTGAGTTTCTATAAACTATATCAAGTTCCACTGCTAACTTAAAATTAAATTATCTTTAACTGTTAAGTTAAAGAGCCAAAGTGCTAAAATATAAAATGTGGAGTTCTTCCGTTCTTTCTGCCCATTTGTAATAATATTTATGAAGTCCTGAGCAGGGTAGATAATGCAAAAAATGAGCACATGCCTTGCTAGTGGAAGCCTGAGTACTGCCAGGACTGGCTTCCTTCCAAAAGCATTTATGTAGGCTGGAATGTTAGTACAGCTGGTAGGTTGCTTGCCTTGTATATGTCCCACCTGGCTTCACCTGTGTTTAACTGAATCCTGACCCTTGAATATCAGTGTTTGTGGCTACCTCCTTTCACAACCAACCCCAAAGAGGCAGGAGCAGTTAGGGCACTTGCCTTGGATGTGGCTGACCAGGATTTTTTCCCAGGCACCCTAATGGTCCTTCAAGCCTGCCAGGAGTGATCACTGAATGCAGATCTTGAAATAAGCCCTGAGTACTGATGTTTGACTTCAAACCAAAATATTTATGCAGTACTTACTAAATATTGGGGTCACATGTGGATGTAATTTTAGTTCTCACAAGACACCATTATTCCCATTTTAATAGGTGAGAAAACATCACCATGAGCATTCCTTGATAGAGTGTTTTGCCCGGCATTACTCGGTTGATACCTGGTATAGACAGGGTTCAAAGACAGGCAGTCAGACCCCAAGAGTACAACTAAATTACACCCCATGGTAAAAAGAAAGGAAAGGAGTTGAATAATATAATACTGCCTGCTTTTATGGAGTAGGCTTTGATGCTTTTTTTTTTCCCTTAAGTTCAAATTCTTTCAAAAATTTGTTTTCCTCATTGTTTGGTGTATCTGCTTCAAGCTTGAATGCATTCAAGCTTGTGCTTATTTCTGGATGCCTTCAAGCTTGTGCTTATTTTTGCTGTTGAGCAATCCAGCTCTGCTTCGTTGAGTCATGTCAAACTTCCCGGATACTAAGTGCAGTATCAGTTCCAGTACATTAGAGAAAGGAACTGCTTGGTTAAGTGTCAGTCAACATGTTGGCAGGGTCTCGTCTCTCCAAAGCCCACCAGTGTGGGTGCAACCTGGGAAGTTCTCCTTTCTTGCAGCCTGCCTGACTATCTCAATGATCTCAGTTCCCTAAAATCTCATAGCAAATACCACTATGTTTGCTCTGCTGAGGCAAGCTGATTTCCAATTGGATCACTCATTTTGTCTCACACCTGATGTACCGCAGACTTATTTTCCAGATGGTTCTCAAGCCAGTTCTGTGACCGCACCAATGTTCATTGCCTGCTGCCTGCTGCATATCTATCACCAAATTGTTAGCATGATTCTGCTCTCCTAACAGAAGAAGCATATTGTCTTTAAACTTAAAAGGATTGTTAAGGGCCATATAATAATAAGTACCCAGGTGAAGGCACTTATCTTGTATGTGGTTAATCCTGGCTCAATTTCTGGCACCACCTGGTCCTTCAAGCCCTGAGACTCCAAGCACTGTTGAAATATCCTGAGTAAACTCAGGCACTCTGGACTCCAAGCAGTACTTCACCATTAGGCCTTTGCATTTGCACCACTGGCCTGTTTGGCCAAAAATTATCAGGAGAGAATCCTTGGGTTTCTTGAATACTACTTTGCAGTGGTAGGTGGGAAAGTGAGGTCAATAATGAGAAAATGTCACACCGGTGGTGGAATTGGTGTTGGAACATTGAATGCCAGAAATAATTGTATTATGAGCAACTTTGTAAATCATGGTGTATAAATCATCTGTTTTTTGTTTTTTAAACTGAATGCTTTGAATATTAACCTGTTAAGAAGACTGTTTATTTGTATCATTAATGAAAACAAGTGCAAAAGTGGAAGAAATCTTTTGACTATTATTTTAATAATTGTTTTAGGGGAAAAGGATCTTGTGGGAAAACCAAATATTGACTCTTCCTGTTCATGACTTCTAGGGTGAGATGTCATGACTATTGCACACACCATCTATTTTTGCTCTGCAAGATGCACAAATGATTGTCTTTCTTTTTAAAAATTTTTATATAGTTTGGATTAGATGTTTACATAAATGTCAAAGTGTTGATGTGTAAATTTAATGCTCCCCTTTCATCACCAAAATGCCCACAACCTTCCACCACTATCTCTATGTCATCTCTAGTATGGTCATTATTCACTCTCCCTCCTCCTCTCCCTTAAAGGTTTGGTCATCAATATTTGAATACAAGATCAAGGGTCTGTCATTGTTTAATATTGTCTTTTCTCACTGTCTCACTGTCTTTGTCTTTGTCTCACTGCCTCACTCATAGGTGTATGAGAATATCTTCTCTCTTTTACTTACATTTCTTAGCACAATATCCCCCCATTCCATCTACATTGTATGATTTAATATTATTTTAGGCATACAGTTCAGAATTGTATAGGATTGTCTTTGATCTAGCACACACATTTAAATCTTGTTGAACCACTGACTACTGGCTGCTGCTGTCAGTAACCAAAAAGCCCATATCTATTGGTGCTGGCTTTCTGAATTCTTTATTCAAATTGGACAGTCCTGGTCATGGGTATGCGCACAGGTCCACACTAATCTGGGCTTGGTGCCTAGCAGATGGTCAGACAAAATAACATACATTGAATTTACTTTGTAAAAAGATAATTATTAAGATTATTTCTCCTAAGCCTTGGGGATATTCATGTGTTTTTGAAAAGTCGAAGGATGAATAACCAGATTAGTGTCCAAACACAGTGATAAAAAATGATTTGCATTTGTCAATAGATGCTGACATTCTGGGTGAGGATAATCAGCAGCATCAACAAAGCTGCTTCTTCACATCAAAACCTTAGAAAGTGGAAGCATTTAACCAATATTTCCAAAGTATAAAATATAAATCCTTCCAAAACTAGAAACTTTATCAAAATAATTATCTTTTTTGCGTGTTTACTATGTTGTCAGCAACTTAGATAAATACTTTTTTCTATATCCTATACAAATTTATTAGTTCTCACAAAACTTTATGGTTATTTGTATTTTGCAGATGAAGAAGTTTAAGGAAGCTTAGGAATGAAAGGAATAGATGCATATTTGGTTCATGTATAACTGGATTATAGGTTATAGATGCTGTATAACCTACCTCCTAAAATACAGTAGACTTTATTTTGCTTGGCTATGCTGGTTGAATAGGATAAAGGAAAACCAAACCAACATAGATTAACTTACTTTGCCTTTTATCAGATTTGAAGAATACTTGCTGTGATCAATTGTCTTGATTTGCTCAGGCCTGAGTGAAACTGTTTCCAAAGAATGAAATGCTGAATTCAGAGTTAAAACCCACCAAAATCCCTATGCATAGATTTTTTGTGTGTTTTTGTGGTTTTGTTGTTGTTTTCTTTGGAGGCCACATCTGGCTGTGCTAGGTTTACTATGCACTTAAGAGTCACTCCTGGTTGACTGATGAACCATATGGGATACAGTAGATTAAACGTAATTCAAACATGCCTGAAACTGTTTATAAAATCAATATGTGATGCAAATTTAGATAAATATATAGTCATGTAACAGAGGAAATAAGTCATGTGATCTTTGAGAGAAGTCTGTGGGGTACAATAAATAAACGTCTTTGAACTTTATACAGCATGGGAAATAGTTGGGTAATACAATCATGGTTTGGCAGTAGGGTGCAGGTTGTATTTTGAGGAACTGAATTTTTTCTTATCCTGAATCAAGGTCTTCATGTGAGGAACACCTAGAAGTTCACAGTTAGTGATTTTAAACGTTCCTGTGGCCATGCAAAAGCCATGAGGATATTGTTGAAATGAAGATCCCTTGTGTAAACTATCATATATAAATCCAGATATAACAGAACTGTGAAGGGAACCAATTTCTACACAGCACTCATTCAAGCAACTCCTTCTGTTTAGATGCTGCATTAATATTTCACAGTCTCTTGTTTATTTCTTCACCAAATAGTTATTGAGCATCTAACATAGACCAGACAGATGTGTTATGAACATCTTTGTTAAACACAGTATTTAAATAAAGTAGTTAAAAATGCCCCTGATTCAATGTCACTATGTACCTAAAACAATTAGTGTGAAGTATTTTTAATCCACTTTGGTCAAAATAAAAGTTCAAAATAACTTTTTTTTTTTAAAAGAGGGAAATATTGGGGCTGGCGAGGTGGCACTAGAGGTAAGGTGTCTGCTTGGCAAGCGCTAGCCAAGGAAGGACCACAGTTTGATCCCGGCTCTCATATGGTCCCCCAAGCCAGGGGCAATTTCTGAGTGCTTAGCCAGAAGTAACCCCTGAGCATCAAACAGGTGTGGCTCAAAAAAACCAAAAAAAAAAAAAAAAAAAAAAAGAGGGAAATATTTAGAATGTTAGTTAGTTGGTTAGAATTTTATTTCACCGTCTGCAATTTCTAAACCTCCCACTTTCCTTTTTTTTTGGGGGGGAGGTCATTCTGTTAGAGTTCAAGTGCATTGCAGACTAGTTCAAATTTATTGCAAACCTGAAAGAATGATAGATGCTACTTGAGTCTTAAGATAGCACTTGCTGGGGCTGGAGAGACAACATGGAGGTAAGGCATTTGCCTTGCATGCAGAAGGTTGATGGTTCGAATCCCGGCATCCCCCGAGCCTGCCAGGAGCGATTTCTGAGCATAGAGCCAGGAGTAACCCCTGAGGACTGTCAGCTGTGACCCAAAAACAAACAAACAAAAAAAATAGCACTTGCCCTTTCCTCTTGCTTCAGAATCTACAGCTCTGACTCATCACTCTAGGACAATGAAGATATTTTGGATTACCTTACAGATAGTGAAATGCTTTGTTCTCAGCTATTTGTTTTAGTATTGGGATTGAGAATGGTGGAATAGAGTAAGGTTGAAATGGGACTGACTAGGGTTCAATACCCGGCAACTCATATTGTCCCCTGAGCCTGCCAGGAACGATTTCTGAGTGCAGAGCTAGGAATAATGCCTGTGCGCAACTGGATGTGGCCCCACACAAACAAAAAAAAAAAAAACATAGAGAAAGAAAGAAAGAGAGAGAGAGAAAGAAAGAAAGAAAGATGAAAGAAAGAAAGAAAGAAAGAAAGAAGAAAGAGAGAGAAAGAAGAAAGAAAGAAAGAGAGAGAGAGAAAAAGAAAGAAAGAAAGAAAGAAAAAGAAAGAAAGGAAAGAAAGAAGAAAGAGAAAGAATGAGAAAAAGGAGAGAAAGAAAGAAAGACAGATGGGTCCCAGTTGAGTGATTTCAATTTCATTCTATCTCCTATTTGCCTGTTATGGGTCAAATTAGATGACATATACTTAGAGATGGAAAGTTGTTTTTTTAAATTTAAATTATAAATCTATATATGATTTGGGAATACTGAAACCATTAAATTGAGGCAGTATTGACTACACAAAATTATGTACCCATTTAATGTCATCCCCATTAAGATCTCCATGTCATTTATTTTTACTGAAGAAGGAAAAAAATTAAAAATTCTATGGAACCACAAATGACCCATAATAAGCCAAAGTGATCTTGGAAAGGAAGAGGGAAGTAGGATACAAGACACTTTCTGATTTCAAAGTCTATATTGTCAAACTACAGTAACTAAAAGGGATTTGGGCTGAGAAATTAACAGATGTGAAAATTTAAACTGTGGTTTTGGAGTAAGGTGCAGCTAAGCCACTCGCATATTTGTTCAAATGAAATTTGTCTGTTTCTTTTCCTGACCCATTGAATTAGCACTTCTGGGGTACATATTAAGAATGGATACTAGGCATTATTTATTTTTAATCATAGCAGCCACCCATAGCAGTGCTGGGGTGGGCAGGGTGGGAGGATGCACTAGGAGTGTACTCTTAAATACTTGGGCGAACCATAGAAGGTCACAGTTCAAACTCAGGACCTTACTCATGCCAGGCATGGGCTCTACCACTTGAGCTAGCTCCCAGTGCAACAGATGCCTGCTTTTAATTTATTCAGGGTGTTTCCTAATCTTCCCATACAGTCTACCCATCTTAAAATCACCTGAACATTCTGTTCTCTTTTGCTCTCACCAACCTTCTCTCTTCATATTTCTCTGAGTTCTCTCAAAAACCCAGTTCACTGCAATTTCTGTTCAGTCAGTACCAGTGCACACCATCTTTTCACCCTTCTTTCACTGTCACTTTTACCCCTCTTTCATGTTCTCAGGGTTCCTTCCTTTGCTACCTCAGGCATTCCCTCCTCTCAGAGGTGGATTCTGTCCCTCACAGACTGGGTTACTGGAAGCTCTCCTTGTTCTGCCACCTTGTATAGCCAGGTACCCTTTGTCCTTTCTGGCTTTCTTTCTTTCCCTTCTGGCTTCTTGACAGCAGAGCCTATGGTCTTATTTCTACTTCCAGAGCTGGACATACTGTCTGGTCCATGGTCCATGCTCAATAACTATTGATGAGAAATAAGCTAGTGACTGTGATGTTTTAATGCAGCATCACAACAAAGGGCATTGCTTGAATGAGTGCTGAGAAAACAGAGGGGAGATTTATGAGTTCTGCTGGGATGCCTCCACGACAGAAGGGAGGTGACATTTCACAATGGCCTAACAAAAAAGTAAAAGGGAAAAGGGCATTGCTGGTAGAGTAATCTTTCGGAGGACACTCTGCATGGTCAGACAGCTGGGACTTCGGGGAGTGGTTGTAGACTTGAGAAAATTCACAGTGGTTTCCAAAGAAAGGCTCCCGAGTGACCAAATGGCCTTGACTTAGACTTAGAGACTTAGAGACTTAGGGGCAGCACTGCCACCTACTGTGCCAAACTGATTTTCCAACTTCTCAACTGGGAAGAAGCCAATAAATCCTGTATTATCATTCCAGTTTTTGTTTAGTTGGGCTTTTGTTCTCTGGGTTTCGGGCCCACATTCGGCTGCAGTCATCAGGACTTATTCCTGGCTTTGTGCCCATGGATCACTACTGGTAGGGTTGGTGTTGGGGGGACCCTATGTGGTGCCAGGAATCAAACTAGTGTTGACTGTGTGTAAGAAAAATGTCTCGACTTCTATGCCATCTTTCTTGTCCTGGAGGCTTTTAAAAGCACAAATTACTAATCCTAGCCCAGAATTTTAGTACGACTGGAACAGGGGCCAGTTATCTGCATTTGGAATTGTAAGATTTAACAATACAAATGCAAGATGCCCCATTAAATAGAATAAATTGTGAATATAAAAAAAGATTATTTTTTTGGTTTTTGGGCCACACCCATTGACACTCAGGGATTACTCTTGGCTATGTGCTCAGAAATCAGTCCTGGCTTGGGGGACCATATGGGACACTAGGGATCTACCCTAAGTCGCCTTGGGTCAGCTGTGTGAAAGGCAAACACCTACCACTGTGCCATTGCTCCAGTCCCTAAATCACTTCTTTTTTTAAAAAAGTACAAATATATTCCAATTATTATTGGACATATTTTTAATCTTGAAAAAAATTCTTGTTTCATGGTAAACATTATTCATTGATTCTAGTATTTTATCTGGCAGCCAAGTACATTTTTGGATTTTCTGTCCCACTCCTCTACCACACTCATCTGTCATCCACCCTCTAGGTCTGCAAACCAGGTCTGAGACCTGATGATGGGAGTTGCTGTTGCTGGAACTCACAGCTGGAGTATCCTTATGCAGACTGGGTATACTGGCATCTAATCAGCAAAACAGACAGGAAGGAATGCAAGTGACTCAGCAGAATGGAGTGTTTTCTCACAGCTCTACAGAGGAAATGGTTTCAGAGAAACCATTGGATCCACAGAATCACATGAGTTCCCAGTCTCCTCAGTCCTGGGTTTGCGGCAGACATGGGGAGAGTTGAAACTAGATGTGGTAATGAGGTCTATGGGATTTCCCTGACAGCACTTTTTAAAATTTATTATTTATTTAATTTTAATTTTAATTTTTATTGTGGTCAAAGTGAATTACAATTCTTTCATAGTAATATTTAAAGCACATAGTGACAATGAATGAGGGACATTCCCACCACCAGTGTTGTCCTTCTTTCACCCCTTTTCCCAGCATGCATCCCACATCTCCCTCCTTTATCCCCCATAATGCTAGTCTGTTAATTTTTTTTTTTTACTTCCACCAAATGAACATAAGACTGTCTGGTCTTGGTACCACCCATTTCCCCCCCTCAAATTATGAGGCTGATCAAGGTGATTCTAGTAATGTGGTACTGTTGGAGTTGTAGGAAAAGATATGGAAGAAGAAAAGACAAAAACAAAACAAAATAAAATAACAAAAAAGAGAAAAACTAGGAGGAGTTCGTCTAGGTGTTATAAATATCCATTTAGAAAAGAAAGGGAAAAAAGAAGAGAAAGGTAACAAAACAAAACAAAAACAAAGAGCAATAAGGCAGTAACAATAAAAGTACAAAAAGAATAAACCATAATCTTCAACTAAGAAGAAACTAACAAGCAAGCAAGCAAACAAACAAACAAAAAACCAGATCAGCAACTATTTAAAAAAGGGTTGTGTTTCTTCTTCTTTTCTTTTCTTTTTTTTTTCCATAGGCACAGTAAATATTGAGGAAATTACAACGGGAATTCCCTTGGCCTAAGAGATACAGGGTTTCTCCACCCTTGAAGCATACTGCCAGGGGATCAACTGCAGGCTCCCCAAGGTCTTCTTATGGCACCAGCGAACTTTCCACTCAGATGTGGGTGATGACATCCCATCTCTGTAGCTGGAGATTTTGTTATTTTCATAGGTCATAGGGCGAAGGCTAGAAAAGAGCGTTTTTCTTTACAGTTCTAGTTCTGATCTATCACTGTTGTAATCAGTCTTCCGCAATTAGTGGTCTTGATTTTTGCTCAGATCCTAGGACAGAGCCTAGGATAGAATCTTTCAGCATGGTTCCAGAAGTTGTGCTCAGTCGCAATCCTCACAGCACTTTTGATATGGACAGGGGGTGGCATAGAGACAAGAGTTCTGTTTGGTTATTTGGAACCAGGCTCTTTGTGAATCGAACTAGGAGAGATGCTGGAAGACATTTCTTATTAAGGGAATCTGGCTAGGGAATTTGGTTACAGAAGAAATTTAGAGATTCCAGGAGGCAGATGCAAAGTTGCAGAAGGTGGACCAGCTGGGGAGGCAGAAGAAGTAAGAAGGGAGATCCAAGGAGAGTATCTGGCTGAGGGGGACAGACTCAGCCTGTGCAGAGCAAAACAGCTTAGAGTCATTGCTGCAGATAGCAGACTGAAGGGTTACCATTGCAGAGTAGAAACGTGTATTTGTGTGTGTGTGTGTGTGTGTGTGTGTGTGTGCTGTGTAGGCCACTGAATTATGTCTGTCCAACTTCTGTTCTTTTTCAGCTGTAATTTTGAATCCTTTCATTTGGTATCATTGGGCCCATTTTCCTAGTTTTTAAAATCGAGTTTTTCCTCCTAGGAGGCGCTTTCTTATTTTCATGGAACAAGTTATTTCTCCCTTTGTCTGGGGACTGAGGTCTCTTGAGTATGACAGTGTACTTTTTCTTCCAGGCTTTTGCAACTCTGGCTTTGTGTGAGGCATAGCCATTCATGTCCGAGCAGTCTTGAAGACATTGTGGAGGCAACTGAAATGTGACCACCCCACTTATTTCTGTGGTAAGTTAAAAAAAAAAATAAGCAAGGGCCCGGAGAGATAGCACAGCGGCGTTTGCCTTGCAAGCAGCCGATCCAGGACCAAAGGTGGTTGGTTGAAAGGTTCTCCTGGTGTCTCATATGGTCCCCTGTGCCTGCCAGGAGCTATTTCTGAGCAGACAGCCAGGAGTAACGCCTGAGCACCGCCGGGTGTGACCCAAAAACCAAAAACCAAAACCAAACCAAACCAAAACAAAACAAACAAACAAACAAAAAAAACCCAGCAAGATAGTGCAGCAGGTAAGGCACTTATTTTGCACATGGCCAACCTGGGTCAATCTACAGCACCATATATGGCCCTCCAACTCCAGCCAGGAGTGATTCCTGAGCTCAGAGTCAGGAGTAAGACCTGAGCAAAGTTGGGTATGACCCAAAACCGAAACTTTTATTTTTGGGGGGGGGGGCACACCCGGTGATTCCCAGGGATTACTCCTGGCCATGCTCTGAGAAATTGCTCCTGGCTTGGGGGACCATATGGGATGCTGGGGGATCAAACCGCAGTCTGTCATAGGCTAGCATGGACAAGGCAGATGCCCTACCACTTGCGCCACCGCTCTGGCCCCCAAAACAATTTTTTATTGATTTATTTAAGTACTGTGGTTAAAATTTTTTATTGTTGGGTTTCAGTCATAGAAAGTACATCACCCTTCACCAGTGTGCCTTCTTGTCACTGAAGTCTCCTATTTTCCCTAGCCTCCTATGCCTGCTTTCTCTGGGACAGGAAATTTACTTCTCTCTCTCTCTCTCTCTCTCTCTCTCTCTCTCTCTCTCTCTCTCTCTCTCTCTTTCTCTCTCACTTTCTCTCTCTCTTCCTCCCTCCCTCCCTCCTCTCTCTTTCCTCTTTGACATTTGACACTGTGGTTTGTACTATTGTTAATGGAGGGGTGCTTTGCATGTTACTTTCTTGCCTTTCAGCACTGAGTTCTTATCCAGAATAATCAGTTCCATCTATCATTATCCTAGTAGACCCTGCTCTACTCTAGCTAAACTCACTGCTATTTTGGGTGAGTTTCCTACCATGGGCTGGACCTCCTGACCTTGTCTTTATTATCTCTGGATGTTATTACCATACTGCCTCTCTTGTTCTTCCTTCCTTCTTTCTTCCTTTTTTTTCTTACGTCCTTTCTTCCTTCTTTCGTTATTTCCTTCCTTCATTCCTTCCTTCATTCCTTCCTTCCCTCCTTCCTTCCTTCTTCCTTCCTTCCTTCCTTCCTTCTTCCTTCTTCCTTCCTTCCTTCCTTTCTTTCTTTCTCTCTCCCTCCCTCCCTCCCTTCCTTGTTTTTTTGTTTTTATTTATTTTTGTTTTGTTTTGGGTCACACCTGGTGGAGCTCCTCGCTCTCTGCTCAGAAATTGGTCCTGTCAGGCACAGGGGACCATATAGGATGCCAGGATTCTAAGCACAATTGGTCCTGGGTCAGCCGCTTGCAAGGCAAACACCCTACCCTGTGCTTTCTTTCTGGCCCCTTGTTTTTCTTATATTCCACAAATTAGTACAATTATTCTATGTCTATCTCTTCCCTCTGACTCATTTCCATCTCTATATAAGCAAATTTCATGACTTCATTTAAAAGCTTCATTTGAAAGCTTTATTATTATTATTATTATTATTATTATTATTATTATTTGTTGGTTACCGTGACTTGACAGTGGCCATTTTGCTATAACCTCTCTGCCATTTTCCAATCTTGCACCTGCAAGCTGTCTACGTGCTGTTTTGCTACAAAGCCCCTGAGCCAGCAGGAAAAAATGCAGCCACAAAAGTAATAAATAACCTTGTAGCCCAGAGGAGAGGAACACAGCCTGGTACCACTCCCAGGAATGAAGCTATACTCCCCTGGTCCACATTCTCGAGTTAACAAGGCATTCAGTATGGTTTTGTGCAACATTGTCTTTACAAAGTTATTTCTTGAAAACTAGCCCCACCATAAATCTGTTAAGGGCTTGGGAATGTGGTTAGGCAGCCCCCACCCAGGGTCACAAGGTGTTTCCATGGAAACTGCTTATCCAGCATGACTTACAAAATGTACCGCCCCCTATCCCACTGCGCACTTCCCATATTTGGAAAATGATTTACTTTCTTTGTTTCACTTGGCCTGAGCTGTGTTTTTACCTTATTTGGAATAATGGAGTGGCCTGCTCACCAAAAGAATGATTGACGTTGCCTTTTGCCTGCCCCTCTCTACCTTGTCTATAAAAGAAGCTGCAGGACCACATTAAAGTGCCTTTGAACGGAATATTCTGTCTTGGGTCGTTTTTATTAACCTCTCTCAGATTTTTTCAAGGTGTGGATCGTGATCTGAGCCTCGCAAAATTAAGGTGCGGCTGTCCGTGAGCCTCTCGACCACTCTCCGCTGGCCAGGCCCCTTCGGGGGGCTTACAGACACCCGCAATTATTATTATTATTATTTATTTTTAATTTTTCGGTCACACCCGGCAGTGCTCAGGGGTTACTCTTGGCTCTACGCTCCTGGCAGGCTTGGGGGACCATATGGGATACCGGGATTTGAGCCACCGTCCTTCTGCATGCAACGCAAACGTCCTACTTCCATGCTATCTCTACGCCCCCTTGACAGCTTTATTTAACATAGTTCATATAACAGCTGCATAGTATTTCATCGCATAGATATACCGAAGTGTTTTTAGCTACTCATCTGTTGTCACCCAGGTTGTTTCCAGATTCTGACTATTGTAAATAGTGATACAATGAACATAGGGGTACAGGGGCATTTTTGTATTGTGTTTTTGTGTTCCTGGGGTATATCCCTAGGAGTGGCATTGCTGGATCATATGGGAGCTCCATTTCTAGGTTTGTTTTTTTAATTCAAAAATATGGAACGCTTCATGAATTTGTGTGTCATCCTTGCTCAGGGGCCATGCTAATCTTCTCTGTATCATTCAAATTTATATGTGCTGCCAAAGCAAGCACTCCATTTCTAGTTTTAACAAAACAATTTTTTTGAAAAATGAAAGGTCTTATCTAATAAGTGACCAAAGTCTACTGTGAGAGCATGGTTTAACTCTATGGTAGTAAAATGATCTGAGGATCAGTTTTTTTCCAAAGGTAGCTCTTTCCTCTCCCCTTTTTAGGTTTCAGACATATAAGATTTATATGTATGAATCCTCTCTGCACCAGAGCATCTTCCCACATTTAATACCCCTCATCCGTCCCTTCTCCAAAGAAACGGGTAAGCTCATTTCTATGGGCTAACTCTCCAGTTGTGTTGTCTTTGGACATTTGTTGCTCTCTTACTATGTTTCTTTTTATTTCCCATATGACAATGACCATTTTGCATCACTGTGTTTTATTGTAATTATTTTATTTAAAATCCTTGATTACAAGGTTGTTCATAATACAGTTGTTTTCTTTTTTTTTCTCTTACAATTACAAAGTTGCTCCTAGTAGGCTATGGGGACCATCTAGGATGCTGGGATTGAACCCAGGTTGGTCAAGTGGAAGGCAAATGCCCTACCTGCTGTGCTATTGATCCAGCCCCTTGATCATAAGTAATATTCTTGTTTTGGTAACACCTTCCCCCTCCCTCCACTCCTACCACAGTTACCAGGACTTACTCTTGGCTTAAGGATCAGGGCTTGCTCCTGGTGGACTTGGAGTCCATATGGGGTGCCAGGGATCATAACATGCAGGGCAAATGCCCTATCCACTGTGCTATAGCTTGGATCCTTTAGTAGTATTCTTGGGTGCAGCTGCTCCAGACTCACTTTCAGGGCTCAGTCTTCAGGAAGAATGACTCTAACTCTTAATCTAAAGAGAACCATTTTGGGAAGCCCAACCATCTACACACCCAACTCCTTTCTCTTCACTGGCTTTCTTTATCTCTGCCTGTAATCAACCTGGGTTGTAGCTCTTGGGTCGGAGCATGTGGAGGACAAAGATACAGAACTAGAGAAATGGAAAGCTACATGGCTCTTGTGTGGTTTATGGGTGCAGAGGGTGGATGATAAGTGTGATGGTTCCAGAGGATGAGCATAGCTGCTAGTGGGCAGAGCAGTGGGGGCAGAAAGTCCAAGAGTCTTTGCCTGCAGTCTGCTTTCCTTCTTCAGGAAAAGCTTTCAAGAGCAAGGATCCTGTTTAATCCTCACCATTGCAAATGTTAGCTCCAGAAAGTACCATTCCTTTATCCCCTTTCCATTTGTATATGACTTAACTGCTTTTATTAAATTTACTTGAGGTTTGGTGCTGAATTTCAAAATTTGTGGCATTATTATTTGATGAATAACCTTGTTGGCACAGATGGTTTACAAGGATGTATGCCTGAAACCCCTATAAAAACACAAACTGATGTTACTTTAATTAAAATAAGATAAAAATGGTTGCTAAAAGTTGTTATTCACTTTCAAGATTTTTTAAAATTAATTATTAAATTTTTATTGAGATCAATGTGAATTACAAGTCTTTCACAGTTGTATTTCAGGTACATAGTGACAGTGAATTAGGGCCCTTCCCACTATCAGTATTTACCTTCTTCCCCCATAGTTTCCAGCATGCCTTCCATACCTCCACCCTACTCTGGACTACTAGTGTAACAAGTCACTTTTGTGTCTAGCTTGTTGTAGTTTGGGTCTCTTGATTCTGTTGCCGTTGCCTTTGGTTTGGGTATTTAGGTCTGACCTTTTTTTTTTTTTTTTTGGTTTTTGGGTCACACTTGGCAGCACTCAGGGTTTTCTCCTGGCTCTATGCTCAGAAATCGCTCATGGCAGGCACGGGAGACCATATGGGATGCCGGGATTCGAACTGTCCTTCTGCATGCAAGGCAAACACTACCTTCATGCTATCTCTCCGGTCCCGGTCTGACCATTTTTTAAAAATTAATTTTATAAATTTACCCAACTTATCAACAGTTGAAAAAAAATCTTATTTGGATTCACAAATATAGTTGGTGGAGAGATGGTTCTTTGATACCAGACCATTCAGATATTAGTGCTGTCACCACTGCTTATCAGCCCAGCTCCACAGATCCTCAATGCTGAGGCCCTGTGACACCCCCATAATTTTAATACTGATTTTAAAGTAGGAATACACCAAATTAGATGTGAAATTTTTATAGAAGCCACATAAGCTCAACAAACAAAAACAATAGCTGAATACTCAACTATCAACATAACAGCTTAGTAGACCTCAGACTTTAGTAACTAAGACTCTATTGTGAGATATGACAAGTTTCACAAATTTTCCTTTAATAAAGTTTTTCCCCCAATAATTCCATTACCATTTACTGATACCAAGCAATATTAAGTAAATTGTTTGTGGCGGCCAATGGGTGGAGGTCAGGCTTTGAGGAGGTTGGATTGACAAAAGGTAGAAAGAATGTGACACTGGTGGTGGGGTTGGTGTTGGAATAGTGGATGCCAGAAATAACTGTATTATGAACGACTCTATAAACCATAGTGTCTAAAGTAAAGAAATTTAATAAAAAAAAAATCTAACCTGACATTCATACCTGGGTTAAGTCCACAAAAACAGCACAACAGTGTAAACTGCCCTCTTGTGTCTCTCAGAAATGTGGAAAGAAATGGTCTATCTCTGTCAGTCCATCCATCTCAATGTAGACCCAGAAAGACTGCTAACTGAGTTATGTGGTTATTTATTTTGTCTGCTTTTGAAAAGAGTATTTCAAAGCGCTCTAGCTCCCTAGATATGTCAGATCAAAAAAATGCATCTCTGTATGTTGTCTGCTATAGAAATGGCTAACATTACATCAACTAATAAAGTTAATATAAGTTAAATAAAATGTAATAACACCAGCAACTTTGCAAAAAGTTACAAACAAGGTAGCTATAAAGTTGGCCACAAATGTGACAGCTAATTCTCTGAATATGTGTTTTATTTAAGAACAATACACATTATAAAATCACATCTTTGAATTAAAGAATGACCAGATTTTTTATAAAACATTTCACAGGTGGGTTAAAAATCTGAAGGTTCTCAAACACAAATTATGTAACTCAGTGTTTTCTTTCACTGCAGGAGCACATTGCTATATTTTTAAACACAGGATAAAGAGTTAGCAGATACACAGAAGAATTCAAGTAGTTTCTTCTGGTGTCTTTTCTCTTTCTTATACTGTCAGCTTTTACTCAAAAGCTGCTATATGGAGGCCAGAATATGTTGTTCCACTGTACAGACACAGACTGTGCCTGAAGGTGCTCAGAAGTCCTGAATCACTCAATTGTCAGGAACTGAGTGGGAGGTGCTTGGAATTCACTTCCATATAGAATAGCATGTTTTTAGGGATTGAGCAGTAAAATATGTGCTAATTTGAAATTTCTATATGAAACTGGAAACACACTCATTGTAATCGAGAGCACCAACACCATGAACCTCAGGCAGGAAAAGTCTATCTGCATGGTTTAGAGCTGCTGGTGGATGCTGAAAATAATGTACTGACTGGACCAGAGTGATAGCACTGCAGGTGGGGTGTTTGCATGGCATGTAGCTGACCTGACTTTGATCCCCAGAATCCCATATGATTTATCAAGCACTGCCAGAAGTAATTCCAGAGAGCAGAGCCAGGAGTAATCTATGAGCATCAGCAGGTGTGGACCAAAATTGAAACGAAAAGAAAACGAGTCTTTTTTTCCTTTTCTCCCTACTCTTTCTTTTCCTTCCTTCCTTCCTTCCTTCCTTCCTCCCTCCCTCCCTCCCTCCCTCCCTCCCTCCCTCCCTCCCTCCCTTCCTTCCTTCCTTCCTTCCTTCCTTCCTTCCTTCCTTCTTCCTTCCTTCTTCCTTCCTTCCTTCCTTTCTTCTTCTTCCTTCCTTTTTTTCTTTCTTTCTTTCTTTCTTCTTTTTTCTTTCTTTATTTCTTTCTTTCTTTTTTCTTTCTTTCTTTCTTTCTTTCTTTCTTTCTTTCTTCTTCTTTTGTTGTTTCTTTCTTTCTTTTTTCTTTCTTTCTTTCTTTCTTTCTTTCTTTCTTTCTTTCTTTCTTTCTTTCTTTCTTTCTTTCTTTCTTTCTTTCTTTCTTTCTTTCTTTCTTTCTTTCTTTCTTTCTTTCTTTCTTTCTTTCCTTTCTCTCTTTCAAAAGTAGAATGACTTTAAGTTAGTTCTCTTTCCCCTTGATAACTTTTGTACTGTTTGTCCATCCATTATTGTTTGTGCCCAAGATTTCAGCCCAGCTGTGGAGTGGTCCTTCTTTTCGTCTGCTTTAGGCAACAGCAGCACTGGGAGTACTTTCTTCTAGCCTGCTTGCCTTTCCCCTTTTCTGCAATCTGTGGGATACATATGCTGGTTAGAACTCAATAATCCTCTGGGACCACAGGGGATACTTGAGGGCAGGAGCTCGTGATATCACAGGGCAGGCTACTTGATTGTGGGAACATATGCTAAAGTGACCCTTATAGAGTCACACATTTTATTGAACTTTGGTGAAGCCTTTGACATGCTTCTATTGAGCAAAATATGGCAAAGGAGATGAAGATGCGCCTGTGAATATATTATAAGACAATAATGAAGGCCCTATGCTGACATGGTTAAGATCCCTACACTTGATATTGAATTTATTAAAAGGGAGATTATTCAGAGCAGGACTGACTTCACAAGAAGACCTTTTAGAAGACACTAAGTTTCCCTGAATTCAGTCATGGCTAGGACTGATGTAATAATAGAGGATGTTGAAGAATTTTACGGCCCCAAGAAAGTAACATTTTGGGCCAGAGCATTAGTATAGCAGATAGAGCATTTGCCTTGCCTGTGGCCTACACGGGTTTGATTGCCAGTATCCCATATGGTCCTGTAGCCAGCCAGGAGTGATTTTTTGAACACAGATCTAAGGAGTAACCCCTGAGCACCGCTGGTGTGGCCTCAAAACAAAAACAAAACAAAACAAAGTAAAATTCGCCAACTTCTAAAGTCAGCTTGACTTCACTCTAGCAGGCTAGCAGTTTCAGAGAATGAAGCCTCACAAACTGTCCAGGTTTTAGGTCATGTGGGCATGGGTGACTGCATCAGTTGACTGTTTACTCAATACAATATTACTCATCAGCTTGTTTCCCAACATGTTAAGTTGACAGAGACTTTAAGAACAGTTGGTAGGTACATCAAAATGCAATGGATAGAGGCCAGAGAAGTGGCACAAGTGGTAAGGCATCTGCCCTGCTCACACTAGCTTAGGACATCCCATATGGTCCCCCAAGCCAGGAGTGATTTCTGAGTTCATAGCCAGGAGTCCCCTGAGTGTCACCAGGTGTGGCCCAAAAACAAACAAACAAAAAACAAACAAAATGCAACAGATAAGGGCTGGAGACATAGACCAAATGGTGGGGCACTATCATGCACATGACCAACCCAGGCTTGGTCACTGGTGTCCCATAGGGTCCCTCAAGCCATGCTAAAGACTGAGCCAGGCGTAAGCCTTGAAAACAGTGGATATAACTAATAAACAAGACAAGTTAAAATTCAATGAGTACATTAAGAGCAGACTCTGGGTTATTTCACACAGCCAATCAGCAGAAACCTTTACAGAAGAGACTAAGACTAATGTGATGCCAGCTTCCTGTTCTATTTTTGCCTATGTTGTCCTTAACATCTAAAAGACCTGAAACATTTATTCTGTTCTTTCTTGGGCACATTTTTGCTGCCAGTTTATATTTTAAGACTTGTGCTGCTTTGCCCCATGGATGATCCAGAATTTGGGGGTGGGTTTTGGCAAGGGGAACAGAGTCCCATAGACAACCAACAACTCAAGGGGCCTGAAAGTATAACATTCTTTTTGTTTGTTTGCTTGTCCGTTTTTGTTGTATTTTGGGGGCCACACCTGGTGACATTTAAAGGTTAATCTGGCTCTGTGCTCAGAAATTACTCCTAGCTTGGGAAACCATATTAGACACCGAGGGATCGAACAGCAATCTGTTCTAGATCAGCAGTGTGCAAGGCAAACGCCCTACCTCTGCACCACCACTCAAGCACCGGAAGTAGAACATTCTTATACTGATGTCCACATTACTGCTATGGCAGCTGGAGACAGTCGTTCCTCCAGCACTCTTTGAAGTCATCAAGTTCAAGTTTTGACTTCTACAGCCATTATGATTTTAGATTTTCCAGTGAGAATGAGCCTAACCTTTACTGGTACATGAGTCTGACAGGCTTGGGGGATCATATGGGATGCCAGGATATGTGAAAGAGAAATTATCCATGGCATATACAGTTTCAAAGGTGAAAACTGGGGTGGTTTGCACATACACCATGATTTGCATGAGGCAGAATGAATAAGAAAGAAGTGAGAAGTGAGGAAGTAAAAATCCAGTTTCGGATCCGGAGAGATAGCACAGTGGTAGGGCATTTACCTTGCAAGCAGCTGATCCAGGATGGACGGTCCGGCATCCCATATGGTTCTTCGAGCCTGCCAGGAGCGATTTCTGAGCCCAGAGCCAGGAATAACCCCTTAGTGCTGCTAAGAAATTAACTAATCAATTAAGGAGTCCACTTTTGTGTTATAGAAATATCTAACAGTAGGTTTTGTCTCAAAGATATGTACGAGAATGGTGAGGGTAAAGAGGCCACCACAGAAACTGGCATTTGGACAAGGAACAGGAATCAGGAGGTTCAGGGACAGAAAAATGATGAATCTTTCCTCACTTCTTTGGACTTCCTTCTATGCTGTGGTGAGTTTCTTCTGGTCAGAGTTTATCTTTTAGAGCTTCCCATAGAAGGGAAAGAGGGACTTTCATGCTTTCCTTGGAAGGAAGATACCAGAGGCTGTGCTTTTAAAAAAATGGAATTTTTTTGAAAAGAAAAATTGGAATAGTATTAAAAATTAAGGGGGAAAACTCTACAGATTATACAGTGGGCAAGGTGCTTGCTTCGTATGTGGATCATGTAGGTTTGATCCGTGGCATCCCATATCAGATCTTCTAGGAGTGAGCCATGAGTACAGAGCTAGGAGTTAGCCCTCAACACTACAGCATGTGGTCAATAAATTAAAAATAAAATGTAAAGAATATGAGCTTAACCTCATAGTTATGTTTATTATTATTATTATTAATTTGTTTGTTTGTTTGGGCCACACCCAGCATTGTTCAGGGTTTACTGCTGGTTCTGCACTCAGAAATCACTCCTGGCAGGCTTGGGGGACCATTTGGGATGCCAAGAATCAAACCTGGCTCTGTCCCAGGCCAGCCACGTTCAAGGCAAATGCTTTACTGATGTGCTACTATACCAACCTCACAGTTCTATTTTTCAATAGCTGTTTCACAAGCATGGATGACCCATACACATGATTTTATGTCTTCTAAGTTTAGTCCAATTTAACTAATTTTAGCTAAATTTACATTTAAATTTGGGGTTGAGACATGTGAAAATGGTTAGTCTCCAAATTTTCAGCAAATTCTCTTTACCTCTTCATGTCAACCAGACCATAAACTATAATAATATATTTGCACAATTAAAAACTTTTTATGTGCTTGCTTAATATCTTATGTTCAAAATGTATAAAAATATTTTTTATTATACTTATGGTATCCAACACTAGGAAAAAAAGAGTTCCAAATAGTCACTTGCAGATTTTTTAAGTTCTTGAAATCATTCCTGTGAAATATTAACTTCTTGTTTAAGAAAGCAACACTATTTTGCTTAACTGTATGAAAATGCCTAGATAGTTGTCACTTAAAACCTCAGGTTAGGGGCAAGAGTGACAGCATAGTGACAGGGCATTTACCTTGCACGTGGCTGCCCTGGGAGGAACCTGGGTTTAATCCCTGGCATCCCATATACTCTCCCAAGCCTGGCAGGAGCAATTTCTGAGCCCAGAGCCAGGAGTAACCCTTGAATGCCACCAGGTATGGTCCCAAAACAAAACAAACAAAACAGACAGAAATATCAGCTTAGGGACCAGAGTAATAGCACAGCAGGTAGGGCATTTGCTTTGCATATGACAAACCTGGGTTTGATATTCAGCATCCCATATGGTCCTCCCAAAGACTGCTAAAGGTGATCTCTGAACTCAGAGGTAGGAGTGATCCCTGAGCACTGCTTGGCGTGGCCCTAAATCAAATGAACACAAACAAATGCAACCCCCCACAAACAAACAACCCACAAAATATCAGAATATCTATTTTTAATATTTTCCCTTTATTTAAACATCTTGATTACAAATATGATTGTGATTAGGTTTCAGTCATGTAAAGAATGCCCCCTTCACCAGTGCAACATTCCCACCACCAATGTCCCAAATCTCCTTCCATCCCACCCCACCCCCCACCTGTACTCCAGACAGGCTTTCCAGTTCCCTCATTCATTCACATGATTATGGTAGTTCTCTGTGTAGTTGTTTCTATAACTGCACTCACCACTCTTTGTGGTGAGCTTCATGAAGTGAGCTGGAAGTTCCAGCCCTCCTCTCATTGTCTCTGAGGATTGTTGCCAAGATGACTTTTATTTTTCTTAAAACCCATAGATGAGTGAGACTATTCTGCGTCTCTCTCAGCATTTCACTCAGCATGGTAGATTCCATGTACCATTCCATGTATAGGAAAATTTCATGACTTCATCTCTCCTATGGCTGCATAATATTCAATTGTGTACATGTACCACAGTTTCTTTAGCCATTCATCTATTGAAGGGCATTCAGAATTCAGGTTATCTATTTTGACTTTCACATTTTATTAGATTTACTTTAGATAGCTGTAATATGTTTGGAAAATCTAAGATCTTTTTCTAAGTTCTTAGCTATACTACTCCTCTCTATATTTTAATTGGAAGCATTAATTTTGTTTGTTTTGTTTTGGGACCACATCCGTTGTCGCTCAGGAGTTACTTTTGGCTCTGAGCTGAGAAACCTCTCCTGACAGGTTCGGGGTACCATATGGGATGCCTGGGATCGAACTTGGGTTAGTCCCTGGTTGGCCACGTGCAAAACAATGCTCTACTGCTGTACTATATAGCTCGGGCCCTTAATTGGAAGAATTTAAAGATATTGACCAAGATATGCAGGTGACATCCAATTCTTCCTTTTTTTCATTTCAAGCCATGATAAATACCCATTTCAGTAGTAGAAGTCTGAAATGTGATTTTTACAATGTGTCTGAATAATGGTTCCTTCCCTTCCTAGACTATTTTCTGTAACTTGAATGGTGCAGCTGCCACTGATGACCACTAGGTGGTAGCCTTCCTCCACCACACATGGATCCCGCCCCCAGAGCACTGCACCAACTTTATATCCTGATTCCCATGTAGAAAGAGCTCCAACTTCATCTTTTTTGATTTATATCATTTTGTGTAGTATGGTCTTAGATTATGTTTCAGAACCCCCCCCCCCGCCACTGAACCCATTCCAATTTATTCATTCTTCTATTTAAGGAAGCAACGAGGTTTTAATTTCATTAGAAAGATTGTTGATTCGCCCATGATTTCTTCCTGGATAGGTGCCATATTGTGCTACCTAATCACTTATAGATAATAAAAAAGTAATATGTTTATGTTATTAGTCATATGCTATTAATTGAGTTACTGGAAATCTCTGGATAAGGAAAATGAACAAAATCTGATTATAGCCTCATGCTCATGTTTTTTTAAATTGATAGTCAACACTGAGAAAGAGGAATTTCTGTTTGTTTGATTTTGGGGCAGTAAAGGTTGGCATTATTTGGGCCAGAATCTGTGGTGTTCAGAGACTATTACTGACTCTGTGCTCATAAGTAAGAGGTCCCTGGCAGTGCTTCGTGGATTGTGCGTGGTGTGGGAATTTGAAGTGAAGTTTGCCGCATGCAAGGGGCTCCTGAACTCCTATACTAGATATTTCAGTTTCACTTTTTTTCTGTTTCACTTTTTTTTTGTTTAATTCTGTGGAGGGATTTCTTCCATGTACTGCTTGTGAATGCACAGTAAATAGATTTGTAGATCTCTAAATAATGCAAATAGATTAATAGGACAGTTATCTTCCTGGCACCTTTTGAGAAAAGATGGAAACATTTGACTACAGCATGTAATTTCACTTCTGCAATTCTAAATAATAAAAATTTGAACTTCTTTCCCTTCAATGCCTGCAAATATTATAAATAAGGTGCTATGCTAGAGTCATTAATATTACATGAATTAAGATCCTTGTCTTGCATGTGATCAACCCCAGTTTGAACTCAGGCACTGCATATGGTCGATCCCCTGAGCACAGAACCAGGAGTAGGTCCTGAGCACAAGCAGAAATGGCCTCAGACTATGTACATATACATGCATATATACAGACATCTACCTGTGTAAGTTAGGAAGTCAAAGCTAATGCTTATTTAAAAATTAGAATGAGTTAACTTGGAAAATGGGATGCTTAATACCTATCTATTCTCTCCTAAGACAATATTCATAGTACAACTTCATGCATTTATTCACCAAACGTGTACTGGGAAAACTCTTGTATTTTAGTACCAAAAATGAAACGGATCTCTGTTTTGTGGAGAGTTAAGTTCAGGATGATGTGAGGCTGGGGAGAAAGTCTGTCAGGGGTGGGGCGGAGAGTCAAATTTCAAACAGAGAGCTGGCAGCAATAACCCATGAAATCAACTTTCATTTGGGCATGAGGGCACATAAGAACATAAGGATCTCTGGGCAGCTTTCTCACTCTTTGAGTCTAAGTAGACAAAAATGTTCCACTGTCTGGGATATGTTGCTGAGTCTGTTGATAGCTTTGCTGTCCTTTGACTGCTGAAAAACACATTTTCTTTTTAAAGTTGGCAAAGGTAAATTCCCCCAAAGCTTTCTTCTTTTGAAAGAAGACAAGTTTTTGTTTTTGCTTTTGTTCTCCCTTTCAGGGACAGCTAGCAAAAAAGGCTACCATGAACCGCACCCAATGTCCAGTTTCTTCTGATAAATTGGCAACTCTAGGCCCAGGAGTGAGCTCCTCCTCCTCTCTTCTTCCTTCGCTTCTTTTTCTCTTCTTCTTCCTCTTCTTCCCATCTTCTTTCTCTTTCTTCTCTTCATCCTCCTCGTTTTCTTCCTCTTTTTTCTTTCTCCTCCTCCTCTTCTTCTTGTCTGGCATATCTTTACATATTTTATGAAGCTTAAATTATTCTATTTTATAGATTAGATAAAATAATTCTAATGCTTACTTATACGTCTTGATGTATAGATCCTGGTACTCCACCACTAAAATGCCTTAGGTTGTCCAACACTGTCGTTTTTTCTTGGGGGGGGCACACCCAAGGGCATTCAGGGCTTACTCCTGCTCTGATCTCAGAAGTTTCTCCTGGAAGACTCAGGGAATCATAAGGGATGCTGAGCATCCAACCTGGATCAGCCACATGCAAGACAAATGCCCTATCCACTGGGCTCTAGCTCTATACCACTGTCTCTCTATAACTTCCAGTTCACCTTTTATTCCCTTCCTCTCCCCATATTTAGTAATTTAGTTTTCAAATAAAAGGCTAAGAGTTGGGTATTGTTTTGTCTCTATAGTCTATACATGAGTGAGACCATCTGATATTAGTCCCTCTGATTTATTTCACTTAACATGATATCCTCCGGATCTATCCACATTGTACAAAACTACATGCTTTTATTTATTGGGGGGAGGGGGCCACACCTGATGGTTTGCAAGCATCTATACTGGCTCTATATACTCAAGGATCATTGCTGGTAGAGCTCAGAGGAGGATAGGGGGAATCAAATATGGGTTGGCTGTATGCCAGAAAAGTACCTTACCCATTATACTATCACTTTAGGGGATTCTATCTTTTCTTGTTTTTTGTTTGTTTGTTTTGTTTTGTTTTGTTTTTGGCCCACACCCTGTGGTGCTCAGGGGTTACTCCTGGCTATCTGCTCAGAAATAGCTCCTGGAAGGCACGGGGGACCATATGGGACGCCGAGATTCGAACCAACCACCTTAGGTCCTGGATCGGCTGCTTGCAAGGCAAACACCGCTGTGCTACCTCTCCGGCCCATGATTTTATCTTTTCTTAATTGCTGTATAGTAGTTAATTGTGTGTATATCTAAGTACTTCTTTATCCATTCATCTGCCAGACATTTGGGTTGTTTTTATATCCTAGCTATTGCACTAAATGCTGCAATAAACATAAGTGTATTATCCTAAGTGCTGCAGTGAACATGTCTTTTTGTGTTAATGTTTTTGTGTTTTGGAGATAGATTAGAAGTGAATCGCTGGGTTATATATGGCAGGTCTAGTTTATGAGAAATCTCCACAGTGTCCTTTATGAAGGCCAGACCAGACAACATTCTCACAGAGAAAAAGAGAGTTCCTTTTCTTTTTATTTTTTAACCACAATTCTGCCAACATTGGTTGTGTCCAAGCTTTTTGTGATTGTTAAAATTCTTAATTCAAGGTTTGTCTTTGTTGTTCATTCCTGACTGGGAAATCTCTACGTCAGATTTTTAAAATGCTCATGTGGTATGTGAACAGTCTGGGCAGGGAGGGGATGGTGACCAGCAAGCAGCCCAGCAATAGAAAAAAATGCTTTGTTTCCTTTTAACTTACTTCACATGTAAAATTGTGTCTATTGGGAAAAAAACTGTTTAGTTGATTATTACATAAACCTGAAATCTGTGCTTAAACAACTTAGAATTAGTATGCTCAGTCTGACTTCTGGAAAACTATGTGGAAAACTCTCCTTTTCTCCCTTCTTTCTTCCCTCCCTTCCTTTTCCTTCTCTCCCTCCCTCCCTGCCTCCCTGCCTCCTCCCTCCCTCCCTTCCTTCCTTCCTTCCTTCCTTCCTTCCTTCCTTCCTTCCTTCCTTCCTTCCTTCCTTCCTTCCTTCCTTCCTTCCTTCCTTCCTTCTTCTTCCTTCTTCCTTCCTTCCTTTTCCTTCTTCTCTTCCTTCCTTCCTTCTTTCCTTCTTCTTCCTTCCTTCTTTCCTTCCTTCCTTCCTTCCTTCCTTCCTTCCTTCCTTCCTTCCTTCCTTCCTTCCTTCCTTCCTTCTTCCTTCCTTCCTTCCTTCCTTCCTTCCTTCCTTCCTTCCTTCCTTCCTTCCTTCCTTCTTCCTTCCATCTTGCTATCCTTCCTTCTATTCATTCTTGTTTCTCTTTACACACGCAGTGGTCAGGGGTTTCTCTTGCCTTTACACTCAGAAATTACTCCTGGCAGACTCAGGGACCATATGGGATGCCTGGGATCAAACCCATATAAGCTGCATGTAAAACAAATACCCTATGTGCTGTATTATCACACTGAACCAGAAAAAAGTTCTTTCTTTTTATCCAAAGTATAAAATAATTTATTTTTCTTAACATCTGTGTAGATTAACATCCAGGTGGACTGCTGCCACCTGCCACACTTGCCATGCCAAGCCACTAGCTGTGTCCACAGGACTAATGTTTGGCAGTGGAGGTGGATGGGAGTGTGCCCTGCAGGAATTCTGGGTCAGGCGAGTTCCAGGTCCCACCTGCCTTCCTCTCTGCTACAACCAGCAGTAGTGAGTTCTCCCTTTCATTTCACTGGGCTCACAGGTTAAACCAGGAATAAAGTCAGCACTGCTGTTAGTCTCATCTCTTATGTCTTGTTTCCCTCTTTAGGACTCATTTGATTATGAGCAGAAGAATCTGCTTATTGAACTAAATTTGGAAATAGGATATTAGTTGTTAGGCAGTTAGAAATTCCACAATGCTCCAATTTAGTTTCTCCCTCTCTTTCACACACACACACAACACACACACACACACACACACACACACACACATCACAATAGGTCTTTTGAAGGTCAGAGTGAACTTAAGTTAAAGGAATATTGATTAGTTCAGGAGATCTGAAAGAGCTGTGCTCTCGCGGTGAACTTGGAGCCGCAGGATTCCGACACGTAATGTTAATAAAGGAGGCTAGAGAGATGTTGAGAGACATTAAAGGCGAGAGGTGCTACAGGATCTTTCCATTATCCCTCTTGGTTAGAAACCCTATTATATGCTCTGTTGGCTCCTTGAACTCCTCCTTTGTGGAGAGAAGGATATTGAAGTGTTATCCCGTATCTATAAGTGCTATTTCGAGAAGGTCCCACTCCTGTCCCCATTTCCCTCCTTGCACAGCTTGGATCCATGCCATCATTTTAATCACTCCCTTGCCTACATCCTACTCCCCTCCTGGTTAAATTCAACTCTGAACTTCACCCGGGTAGCCAAAAATAGCTGGTGGTGGTGGGGAAGGTGTAGCTGCGGTTTGATGTCTCTGGATAGGGTGCACTGTTACTGCCTTATCCTGCTGATAGGACATAAAAGAAAGGTTCACACATACCTTTGGATTAACCAGATAAAGCTTTGAGCAGAAGTTTTAAATACCTGACACATGTTGATATATATAGCCTATATATAGCTTATCTAAAGCACTCTGATGCAGGCATTCAGGGAATGGAATCAGTTGAAGTAGCTTGCTAAAAAATTTATCCTTACATTAAAAGGGGCATTATTTGACAGCTAGAATAGCAAATAAAATTATGTATTTGAATTTATTTAATTGAGCATGTTTATCATTCAGCATATCAATATGTCTGTGGTAAAATTTGATTCTAAGAGGTACAAAGAAAAAATTTAGCTGAGTTTGCCTCATTTTCTTAATCAGTTGAGTTTATTCATTATCCAACATATATTTATTGAATGTATATCATGAACTCAATAACCAGGGTTAGTTAGTTAGTTTTGATCGTGGGGTATACACCTGACAGTGCTCAGGGGTTATTTCTGGCTCTACATTGAGGAATTACTCCTAGTAGGTACCCTATGGATGTTGGGGATCCAACTCTTATCAGCTATATGCAAGGAAAGTGCCCTATTCTTTCTATTATCTTTCTGGAAACAGTATTACTTTTATTTATCAGTATTTCCAAAATGTAATTGATAGGTATCATTGAAACTACTGTTTAGGGCCCGGAGAGATAGCACAGCGGTGTTTGCCTTGCAAGCAGCCAATCCAGGACCAAAGGTGGTTGGTTCGAATCCCGGTGTCCCATATGGTCCCCCGTGCCTGCCAGGAGCTATTTCTGAGCAGACAGCCAGGAGTAACCCCTGAGCACCGCTGGGTGGCCCAAAAACCAAAAAAAAAAAAAAAAAAAAAAAAAAAGAAAGAAACTACTGTTTAAATTTACTTTAAAAAAAGCCTTAGAAATTGAGCTCCCCTATGACCCAGCAATAGTACTCCTAAGAATATACCCTTTGGACCCAAAAACACAATGCAGAAAATCCCTCAGCAAACCTAAGTCAATTGTAGCACTATTCACAATAGCCAGAATCTAAAAAACAAAACTCAAGTGCCTGAGAATAGATAAATGAATAAAGAAACTATGGTATATCTACCCAACCCAATAGAATACTACACAATGTTAGGAAAAACTGGAGTGATAACATTTGCTTATACATGGATAGATATGGAGAGTATTATGCTGAGTGAGATGAGTCAGGAGGAGAGGGATAGACATAGAGTGATCACACTTATCTGTGGGATATATGTGTATATATATACACATATAAAGATATAATAGTAGTAATATTTACAGACAATCCAGAGGAGGACCAGTCCATGGTTAGGAAGCTTGCCACAGGTAATGGAAGAGTGCAGTTAGGGCAGAGAAGGGACCGCTGTGACAATGAGTGTTGGGAATGATCACTCTGATCAATTGTATGCTGAAAGGAGGCAAAGTGATATGCATGATACCCCTTCAGTAACATTGCAAACCCCAGTGTCTAAAAGGAAGGGAGAGAGCTAGAGATAGATAGAGAGTAGAGTGATAGGGAAAGTGCTGGGGACATTGGTGGTGGAAATGTGCACTGGTGAAGGATGTTGGGTATTGTATGACTGAAACTCAACTATGAACAACTTTGTAGCTTTGTATTTTGTGGGGACCTAATTAAAAATATATTTAATTAAAACCTCTAAAGAAAAGGCTATTTTTTAAAATGGTCATCATTAATGTCTTTATTTTCTGTTGAGGAGTGGAGACTGTCCCAGTGACCACACTCTCAGTCTCAGAATGTGAGAAAAAGGCTGGGCATGTGATTGGAAGGCAGGTACCACAGTCATTGCCACTGGCCAAAACAGACATCCTGTACCTTAGGGCAGCTTAGAATGAACCAATGTGACTACTTCCTGGGTAAATAGAAAAGTCAGAAGGATACTGGAGATCATTTCAGGAAAAGGCATCAGATAACTCAAATATTTCTTAAGATTCTTAGCCCCAGAACAACAACATTCTTTACTGTCCTTGGGGATATATTAATGAAGCCTAGCCTTATACTAAGTATAAGTGTAGGATAAAGTGAAACTTGACACTTTTGATAGTATCATGCATTGGCGCAATTTCTGAGATAAATGAAAGCTATTTTTATTTTGAGTATCTATCTCTATGGTTTAGGTAGTTGGTAAATAATTATGGATGGCTTTGAGGAGGCATGACTCAAGGACAAATATTCAGAAGATTGATGAAAATTTGATGGACTTATTTGTTGTTTTGATTTAGGGGCCAGACCCAGCAGTGCTCAGGGCTAACTCCTGACTCTGCATTTAGACAATCACTCCTGGGGATGCTTAGCAAACCATATAGGATTCTGGGGAATCAAACTTGGTTGAGCTGTAATCAAGGCAAGCAACTTATCCACCATACTATCTATCTCTCCAGCCCTTGACTACTTATTTACAAAAAATAATTCATTTTTTTGAGTTATTTCTAAGTTTACAGAAATTTGAATGAAAGGTATAATTTCCACATACTATCACACCACCAAATTTCTTATATTATTGAAGTCTTCTGTAAGTATCACATGTGTATAACTGACAGGCCAATATGATACATTATTCCTGACTAAATCCATATTTTACATTACTATTAACTCTGAATTGTGCAATTCTATAGATTTTGCCAAATGTACCATAATTGCCTTACTTTTTATCCAATAAAAAAGGCTAAGTAAAGTGAGACATTAGTAGAATAAACAGGTGAGAAACCAATATAAGTAAAAAATCAATTTGTGCAATAATGATTTACTGGTAATGTATTATTTAATGCATTTTTACTTTCACAGTAATGTGCTTACAAAATTAGATTTTAAGAGTCTGGGGAGATGGGTCCCAAGTAGTAGTGAATAGATCTAGCATGTGGGAGATGTTGAGTTCAATTCTCAGAACTGCATTCCCTCCCTTAGCTCTGCTGATTATGGCCCTTACAAAAATAAAGTAAACTTTAACTTTATTTGTGAAGTATATGTTCTTTTATTTATTTAAATCTGATTATAACTGATATAAAGTACTGGTTGCCAATATGATCATTGCCCTTTCATGTGGTCAAAGTTTTTATTTTTTTGATTTTGGGCTACACCCAGTGACACTGAGGGGTTTCTCCTGGTTCTTTGTTCAGAAGTTACTCCTGGCAGGCTCAGGAGAACCATATGGGATGCCACGGATCAGCATGCTTGGCCAGCCACATGGAAGGCAAATGTGCTACCTGCTGTGCTATATCACTCAGGCTCAGTCAAAGATTTAATAAAGCCATCAAATAATATTTTTTTCAATTTTGCTAAAACATAGAATTTATTTGAAAGTTGGAGATAAGTTCAGTTTACTTTTTGGGACACATTGCTGATAGAGTATATAAGATCCTAGCTATTGATTAGAGTGTTAAAGCAAATATCTACTTATTGAGGTATCAGGGTCTAATATGGGTTCAATGTTCATATTTTAGGTTTACAATGCTATTGCACGCCCCTTCACATATATCTCTAGGTTCTTTCTAGTTCTATCCCACCTCCTTTCCTTAGTAACCTCAGTTCTGTTGACAGCATTATCTTAGGGTTTGTTTTTGTGAGCTATTCTTTGTTTCTTTGCTTTATTTTCTTTTTTTTTCTCTTTTTTTTTAAATTGCTTTATTTAAAGACCATAATACAGGTTGTTCACAATACAGTCAGGAGTATTTTTTTACAGTTGCAAAGTATGCATGATTGAATTTCAGTTATACAATGCACAACACCATTCACCAGTGTATGTTTTCTGCCACCACTTTCCCTAATTTCCTCCTGCCCTGCTGCATCTGAGTGAGATATTTTCTTTTCTCTCTGTATAAGTATATATACACAATATATATACACATATATGTGTATGTACATATATTTTTTTTCTTTTCCTTTTTTTTTATAATGGCTTATTTTTATTGAAGATCAGAAGTTAATATACGGTTAACATTATTTCTGCACACAACTTTCCAACAGTACCCCATGGCCTGAGTGCTTCCAACCTTCACAGTAGCCCAAGGGCCCATTTCATAATA